>NW_024434927.1:0-1697 GCF_017639785.1 Mesocricetus auratus | reverse complement strand
CTTATTGAAAACTAACCCTACAACGCTGTGTGATAATTTATACATGTACCTTATTGACAACTAATGATACAATGCTGTGTGAGAATCAACACGTGTAACTTATTAAAAATTAACCATACAACAGTGTGTGAGATTCTACAGGTGTACCTTTTTGAAAACTATAGTCACAACGCTGTGTGAGAATCTACATGTGTAACATATTGAAAACTACAGAAACAACACAGTTTAAGAATCTACCCATGTAACTTGTAAATTATTTACACAACATTTTGTGAGAAACTACATGTGTTATTTCTTGTAAACTGACGACACAACGCTTTGTGAGCATCTATAGGTGTAACTTATTGAAAACTAAAGATACAACACTGTGTAAGTATCTACACGTGTAACTTATTGAAAACCAAAGATACAACGCTGTGTGAAAATCTACAGTGTAACCAATTGAAAACAAACGATACAACAGTGTGTGAGATTCTTCAGGTGTACCTCATCAAAAATAACGATACAACGCTGTGTGAGAATCAACATGTGTAACTTATTGATAACTAATGATACAACAATGTGTGAGAATCTATAAGTTTAACTACTTGAAAATAAGTGATACATCACTGTGTGATAAACTACATCGGTAAATTCTTGAAAACTAACAATACGACACTGTGTGATTCAACACATATATCTTATCGAAAAATAACCCTACAACGCTGTGATGATTTAGCTGTGTCCCATATTGGAAACAAAGGTGTGTGAGATGATACACGTGTACCTTATTAAAAACTAACAATACAACCATGTGTAAGTTTCTACACGTGAACTTTATGGAAAACCAACAATACAACCATTAGTAAGATTCTAAAAGTGTACTTTATTGAAAACTAATGATACATAGATGTGTGAGAAACTACAGGTGTACCTTATTGAAAAATAACGACACAACGCTGTGTGAGATTCTACACATGTAATTTCTTGAAAACTAAAGATACAACACTGTGTGCGAATTTAAACTTGTAACTTATTGAAAACTAACGATACAAATATGTGTGAGAATCTACACGTGTACCTTTTGAAAACTAAAGCTACAATGCTGTGTGAGAATCTTCAAGAGTAACTAATTGAAAACAAGTGATACAACACTGTGTAACTATCTACACGTGTTACTTATTAAAAATTAAAGATACAACACTGTGTTAGAATGTACAGGTGTAATGTATTGAAATCTAACCACACAATGCTGTGTGAGATTCTACATGTGTACCTTTTTGAAAACTAATGACAGGACACTGGGTGAGAATCTACAGGTGTAACTTATTGAAAACTAAAGATTCAACACGGTGTAATATAAAGGGAGGCTTTTTCCTTGAGAGAAAGCCTTCCCACCAGCCTGATTCTAGAGCCGCATCATTCCCAAATAAACACACAGGAGGCTATATTAATTATGTATGTGTTGGCCTAGTTTGTTTCTTATTGGCTAGCTCTGACTAAAGTAATTACCTCATAATTGTTAATCTAAGTATGTCTCTTAGCAGAGAAGTTTCCGGGCTTCCTACCCCATGGCGTTACATCTCGACTCTCCCTGTTTCTCCTTCCCACAGTTCTCCTGGACTTCTAGTTCCACCTATCTTGATTCCCTCTTGGCCAGACAGCGCTTTATTGACAAATGCACAGGACTTCCCCCAACAGTGTAAGTATCTACATGT
>NW_024434926.1:0-769 GCF_017639785.1 Mesocricetus auratus | reverse complement strand
TGTGTGCTTGTTGAGTCGTAGTGAGTATCTGTGCTTTTCCTGGGAACACAGGTCTGCACCAAGAATTCCCCACATTGCAGGACTGGTTGTTGTAACTTTGTTTTGTCTGTGACACTTACACATTTATCTTCACTGTTGAACGTCTCACTCCTCACTCATTTGGAATTCCAAAATCCAATTACTGAGAATTCTATAGCTTCTTCCACTCTGCAGTCTTTCTCTTCAACCATCTAAAGTCTATCCACCATGCTACATATCTTTACAGGTGAGTAGTCTTGCCTCAACACGCCAGTCTATCCTGTTGTCTCACATTACCTTCCACACAGTTAATTTCAGGATGCCCGAAGACGCCTCCACACAGCCTTTCCACATGCTTGCTGCCTAATTAAAGCAGAATTGAATAGAAGAGGTCTCTGCATCCTGGTATCTGTCCCACACAGTGAATCTTAGCCCTTCAGATAGAATCAGGTAAAGAAGACTCATGCCTTAAATCCCACCACAGGAAAGGCACAGTCAGGCACATTACTGTGAGTTCAAATCCAGTCTGTTTTACAGATCAAGTTCCAGAACAGGCTCCAAAGACATACAGAGAAACCCCATTTCAAAAAACTAAAACAGAAAACAGAAAAAAGGCTGGTCAGTTATAATGCATGCCATTTACACCAGCACTCAGGAGGCAGAGTGCTATAAGTTGGAGATCACCCTGGTCTACAATAGCTTGTTCCAGGACAGCTTCTGAATCCACATAGAAACCCTGCCTCCAAGCCCC
>NW_024434925.1:0-3413 GCF_017639785.1 Mesocricetus auratus | reverse complement strand
TAGTTTGGAATAGTTGTGTAAAGTGGAACAATGTGCTTCCATATTTGGACCTGGTTATCATTCAATAGGGCTTCTGGCAGTGTGTCAGGTAGCCACACTTCAGAGACCCTTGTAAAACTCCAGAAATTGTAGCTGAATATTCCCTAGTTTGTATGTGTCAGATCATAAACCTTTCTCCCTTGCTACTTTCTTTTATTTCCCCAGAACTCTGGTTTTATATAGGTAATATTTAGACACAAGCTTTCTCTCCATCATGTTTGCAATAGCACAGCAGTTTCTTCTGACATCTTTTTTTTGTCTTTCCAGATCTGGTTTCAGTACAAATATGCTAAGTACAAATTAATGAATCTCTAGAATGTTAAAGAAGGATTACAAGAGTCAACTGGAAATGCTAATGCATTTTCTCCATCAAACTATTCCCATGTTAACTTATATGTCCTTGTCTCTCCCAATCTAGAGTTCATGTCTCCTCCATCTACTGTGGATTCCATTCCTCAGCTCAATCCCAGCAGCAAAGGTTCATATAGGGGACATAGAATTTTGTGTGATGTGTTATTCCACTTTCCTGACATCTCAAATTCTTCTGTGTCCCTCCAGGTTCAGTTAAGGAAAAAGTGGTCTAGGTACTCTTGAGATAATACAAAGAACATTTTGAAATGCCATTGTATCTAGGAGAAGACAGCACTCAGTACATTGGATCAAGTGCTCACTTCCCCTTCAATGACCCTGCCATTGGTAGTCCTGTGTGATCAAGCCTACCAGATGTCAGCTATCTTCCTGAAAACATCACCACTAATATTCATCAGCATATCTCCCATCTTGATTTCTGTGGAAATCCTTGTTATGGCACTTGTACGCCAAGCCCCTGCTTCAGTAACCTCTGGATCATATCTATCCAGAAAAACCACAGATCTAGTCTAATTGGAATTATTGAAGAAAAAACAGACTAAGCTCCATTGTTATTATCCAGTCCCAGCCAAAAGCTCTAGTGCTCCTAACACATTGTAGATTCACGTGCAGCTCAAATTCCACCAAATGCAAAGCCTGCAGGCATATCCCCAGTTGAAAATGGAGATGATGCCCACAGCACACCTATATTCCCAGACCCCTTTCATTTGTTGGCTATGGGATTAAGATCATGGTTATCAAAGACCAGAAGTTAAGTGGCTGGTAACAGGTGATTACCATTCTGATCATATTGCCTTGAGTTCTGACAGGTCCTAATGTGGGGACTTCCTCATTGGTTAGTTTTGGGCCACTCAGAACACAGACTTTCCAGCATGTTTAATTGCTACGTCTGTTCCTGAGTTGCTTTTATTGTGTAATGTATATTTTATTTTTAGAATTTTATTAATCACAGACATGTGTCAATAAATTTAATTATTTACTTTATATGTGTGTTAAATATTTATTGAGCTGGGTAGTACATGATCCCTTATTTGGAAAGGTTGAGGGAAAAGATCCACTTTCTGGTTGGTATAAAGCATTAAAATGAAGTTAGACATTTTAGTGTTTTAGTAAAGTGGTTGCAATATCTTCTTTTTGGGTCCATGAACTCAGCAGCCTGAGGTCCTTTGTTATGTTTCCCGCACCCAGGGATACATTCCATTATTGTTGACTTGCATGTCCAAATAGATGTTTGTTTGGTTGTCCTAAGTTTTAAGAGTCTCATGGTTGTGTGATGTAACACTCTTCATGGGGAGATGTGTGTCTCCCCGATTCTGGGGCCGGAGATTAAACCACCACCTAGGAGGGTGAGAAGTCTGGAAAGAATTGTATGTAGATGGATGACAGAAGTCCTTAAAAAAGAGAAGCTTTTATTTCTTGGAGAGACTTCTCCTGAGAGACTTCTCTCTCCTAAGCGGACTTGGAATCTCCTCCTATGCTGACTTGGGAAGCATAAAGTTTTTCTTAATGCACCTGACCGGTCTCTGTGTCATCTATCCCGACGACCTCACTACATTCCCGGATGCAGGCCGCACAGCAGGTGCGACATTGCATGACTATAGATATGGATCTATCTGCAGTCTTCTACATATCAGCCTCCAGTTGAGCCAGAAATATTTATTGAAGATGCTTTATTTTTTCCATTGTATAATTTTAACTTCCTTGTCAAAAATCAGGTGTTCATATGTGTATGGATTAATGTTGCAGTGTTTAATTTGATTCCATTGAGCTATCTTTCTATTTTTGTACGAATACCAAGCTGTTTCCAGGACTATAACTCTGTAATAGATCTTGAAGTCAGGGATGGTGATGCCTCCAGACATTGCCTTGTTGACCAGGACTTTTTGGCTATCCTGGATGTTTTGTTTTCCATATAAAGTTGATTATTGTCCTTTCAAATTCTGTGAAGAATTATGGTATTTTAATGGTATTTTATATTACTTTCAGTAATATTTCCATTTTTATTATGTTGATCCACGTGCATGATAGATCTTTCTATTGTTTGGTGTCTCCTTTACTTTCTTTCTTTAAAGATTCAATGTTCTTGTGATACAGATCTTTCACATACTTGGTTAGCGTTACCCCAAGTTATTTTATGTTGCTTGTGGCTATTGTAAAGGGTTATGTTTCTATGATTTCTTTGTCAGGCCTTTTATCATCTGTACCTAGTAGGTCTAATGATTTTCTTGAGTTGATCTTGTATACTGCCACTTTGCCGAAAGAATTCATCAGCTGCAGAAGTTCCATGGTAAAGTTTTTCATGTCACTTATGTAAACTCTCTTATCATTTGCAAATATTGAAGGTTTGACCACTTCCCTTCCAATTTTATCCCCTTGATGTCCTTTTGTTTTGCTATTGCTTTAGCTAGAACTTCAAGTACAATTTTGAAGAGGTATTGAGAGAGTGTATAGCCTTGACTTGTACATGATCTTGGAGGAATAATGTTGTTTTTTGTCCATTTGGTTTGATATTGGCTTTTGGTTTGCTGTATACAGCTTTTATTATGTTAAGGTAAGTTCCTGTTATCCCAGATCTTTCCAAAACCTTTATGATGAAAAGTGTTGGATTTTGTCAATTGCTTTTTCAGTGACTAGTGAGATGATCATGTGATTTTTGTTTGTCAGCTTGTTTATATGGTGGATTATATTAATGGATTTTTGTATGTTGTTCCATCACTGCATGCCTTGGATGAGGCCTATTGGTCATGGTGGGTGAGTTTTCTGATGTGTTCTTTGGATCTGATTTGTCAGTACTACATTGAGTAGTTTTGCATCAATGTCCATGAGGGATTTTGGTCTGAAGGTCTCTTTCTTAGTTTTTTCTTTGTGTGGCTTGGTTATAATGGTTTTTGAAACCACATAGAAAGGGTTTGGCAAAGACCCTTCTGCTCTATTTGAGTGGAATAATGTGAGAAGAAGTAGTGTAATCTCTTCTTTGAATTTCTTGTAGAATTCTGCACTGAGAT
>NW_024434924.1:0-1657 GCF_017639785.1 Mesocricetus auratus | reverse complement strand
AAGTAAAATTGTGTCACTGCAGCAGCTGTCATGGTGCACATGTCTCTGACAGTGACCCCATCATCACTCCCATCCTCTGTCCTTTGTAAGTGTCCAGCTTCCCTTGTTTCCCCTGACTGCCACTGGCCTTCATTCATCAAAGCAGAAATCCCAGTCTAGGCCTTATTGCTTAGTTCATATCATCCCTCATCCTCTTGAAACTGCTCACTCCTCCAATCTCTTTAACAACTTATATATAAGCACTTGGCATATTTTATGGTCAGTTATAAGATAGCACTTCTTTATTATAAAGTCTAGGGTAATTCTTTTATTTATTTTCCAGATTAAAATCTATAATTCAGTTAACCAAAGAGTTGTAGTAACTCTTCCACACTAGTTTTGGGGTACTTTTTCTCTGCCTTCTCCAATGGCTATAATACCTTAACAGGTCTCAGCATTACATTGTCAGTTCTTCTTAGCATTGGGTCCCCTCCTTTATTCACTATTACTGCTGGACATGACTTTCCCTTCCAGCATAGGTTTAGACAAGTTTTTTGTCACTTACCACCCATGTCCAAGAAAGGTTCCCAAGCCCTTAGTCAGGGACAAGTCCACACACTTTGTTCCTGTGTCATCCTCCTACGCGGATTCACACTGGACATGCACTTGTCATCTGTGAAAGGTGCTGCTCAGGTTTAAAGCGTAGATATAGCTAGTTCTCCCTTTGCATTTTCCATTGTATACATCTATGGAAGAGTACTACAAAGTAATATTTTACATGTATTGATATGTGAAATAAGAAACATCCCTAGAATTGATTTCCATTGAAAGTTCGTTTACATAATTTCCCGAGTAGCTTTGAAAAGGAAAACAATAGCCCCAAAATACATAAGGAAATGTCTCAGCATTTCAACAGAGATAGATTGATGTTACAGGTTTTCATCATCAGTATGTTCCCATTAAATTGCAATATGACCTTATAGCTTGTGCTTATTAACGTCTTCCCACAGTCTTGTTAAGATTTCAGCAGGTTATTTTTATTGATCATTTTGAATTAAAGCACCTACGAGCTCTTTGAATAATATGTTGTTTGAACCAGATCTTTTCTTCCTCAGAATAATATGGGAACAGTTATTTCTATGATTTATACTTTGATGTAAATTTAAAAAGTTAATATATATTTGTTTTCACCACAGTATACACAAACACCCGGTTTTACTTCATTTTCTAATGCCAGCATATGATTTTTTGCATCATGTGATAATTCTTTAAATGATAATTTGACTTATGAGATAATGTGTCATATTGTCTATAACATTGTCCTTAAAATGATCAGTTTAAAAGCTAATCTCCTAATGATAGCATGTTGGATCATTCAGGGGAATCAAAGGTATGATTCCCTTGCATGTCTTCAACTTTGTTCAGTATCTGTATAAATCTGAGAGGGGACGGGAGCTCCCAGCTGTACCTGCCATGGAGCTTGATATTTGTAGAACGGTGATCAGAGGTTTACTGCCACTTCAGCTGAGACTGTCTAGTTTTGTCCAGTATCACAGGTGTTTCCAATTGCTTCAAGGTTTGTTATAAAAAATGTGTAAATGGACGTCCTAAGACAGTCACATGACTGTTGTTCTACAGCTGTCCCAGAGTCCAGGAAATGCATTTAAACAAAGTTTAC
>NW_024434923.1:0-913 GCF_017639785.1 Mesocricetus auratus | reverse complement strand
ATCTTGGAATCCATTTTGTTAGACTGTTTCTTTGCTTTTTTTAATTTTATTTTCCAGTTTAAATTTAGATAAGAAACAAGGTTGCTTCACAAGTCAGTTCCAGGTCCCTCTCCCATTCAAGAGTTAACCTTTGTCTGGTCAGCTGTTAATCCATTTTGTTAGACTGTTTCTTTGCTTTTTTTAATTTTATTTTCCAGTTTAAATTTAGATAAGAAACAAGGTTGCTTCACAAGTCAGTTCCAGGTCCCTCTCCCATTCAAGAGTTAACCTTTGTCTGGTCAGCTGTTTCTGGGGGGTTAAACCAGCCCAGTCTTAATCCCTTTGATCATCAGTCCTCCCTCTCTGTTACTGGCTTTCTTGAGTTCAGCTCAGTACTTAACCAAGGGAGTTTGCCTCTTCTTCGATCAGCCACTAAATAAAGTTTCTGTTTCCCAGACTCTCTGGCCATAGGATTGTAGGCTGGCACTCCCCAGATCTATGTCTAAAATCCATATATGAGAGAGTACATGTCATGTTTCTCTTTTTGTGACTGGGTTAACTCACTCAGGATGGTTTCTTCTAGTGTCATCCATTTGCCTGCGAATCTCATGATTCCATTATTTTTTTCTGCTGAATAGTACTCCATTGTGTAGATGTACCACATTTTCTCTATCCCCTCTTCGGTTGAGGGACATCTAGGTTGCTTCCAAGTTCTGGCTATTACAAATAAAGCTGCTATGAACATAGTGGAACTGACATCTTTGTTGTAAGAATGGGCATCTTTTGCATATATGCCTAAGAGTGGAGAAGATGGGTCTTGTGGTAGGTTTATTCCCATTTTTCTGAGGAATCTCCATACTGATTTCCAAAGAGGCTGAACCAGTTGGCACTCCCACCAGCAATGGAGGAGTGTCCCCCTTTCACCACATCCTCT
>NW_024434922.1:0-5352 GCF_017639785.1 Mesocricetus auratus | reverse complement strand
TTTTTTTCTTTTTCTTTTTTATATTTTATTTTCCAGTTTAAATTTAGATAAGAAACGAGGTTGCTTCACAAGTCAGTTCCAGGTCCCTCTCCCATTCCCTCCCCTCCTCCCATGCCCTCCCACCAAACCCCCCCCGTTATCCCCTCATTCCCCCAGGGAGGGTGAGGCCCTCCATGGGGGTGTCCATAGTCTGTCATTTCATATAGGGCAGGGCCTAGACCCTTCCCCAAGAGTTCAGGGTGAGAGTGCACCTCACATTGTTCTATGGGAGTCCAAAGTCCGTGTGTATACTTGGGATGGGTACTGATCTGCTGCCCAAGGCTCAATAGATTCCCTAGGCCTCCTCACTGACCCCCAGATTCAGGGGGTCTTGATCAGTCCCATGCTGGATTCCCAGGCTGAGGCCTGGGATTCAAGAGTTAACCTTTGTCTGGTCAGCTGTTTCTGGGGGTTAAACCAGCCCAGTCTTAATCCCTTTGATCATCAGTCCTCCCTCTCGGTTACTGGCTTTCTTGAGTTCAGCTCAGTACTTAACCAAGGGAGTCTGCCTCTTCTTTGATCAGCCACTAAACGAAGTTTCTGTTTCCCAGACTCTCTGGCCATAGGATTGTAGGCTGGCACTCCCCAGATCTATGACTAAAATCCATATATGAGAGAGTACATGCCATGTTTCTCTTTTTGTGACTGGGTTACCTCACTCAGGATGGTTTCTTCTAGTGTCATCCATTTGCCTGCGAATCTCATGATTCCATTATTTTTTTCTGCTGAATAGTACTCCATTGTGTAGATGTACCACATTTTCTCTATCCACTCTTCGGGTGAGGGACACCTAGGTTGCTTCCAAGTTCTGGCTATTACAAATAAAGCTGCTATGAACATAGTGGAGCAGACATCTTTGTTGTATGAATAGGCATCTTTTGGATATATGCCTAAGAGTGGAGTTGCTGGGTCTTGTGGTAGGTTTATTCCCATTTTTCTGAGGAATCTCCATACTGATTTCCAAAGTGGCTGAAGCAGTTGGCACTCCCACCAGCAATGGAGGAGTGTCCCCCTTTCACCACATCCTCTCCAGCATAAATTGTCATTGGTGTTTTTGATTTTAGCCATTCTGACAGGAGTGAGATGGTATCTCAGAGTTGTTTTGATTTGCATTTCCCGGATGGCTAAGGATGTTGAGCACTTTCTCATGTGCCTCTCAGCCATTTTAGACTCCTCTATTGAAAACTCTCTATTTAGTTCTGCAGCCCACTTTTTAATAGGGTCCTTTGGTGTTTTGGAGACTTGCTTCTTGAGTTCTTTGTAAATTTTGGAGATCAACCCTCTGTCAGATGTGGGATTAGTGAATATTTTTCCCATTCTGTGGGCTGCCTTTTTGTCTTGCTGACTGTGTCCTTTGCCTTACAGAAGCTTCTCAGTTTCAGTAGGTCCCATTTATTAATTGTTGATCTCACTGTCTGTGCTACTGGTGTTATGTTCAGGAAGCTGTCTCCTGTACCAATTCGTTCAAGGGTACCACCCACTTTCTCTTCTAAGAGGTTCAGTGTGGCTGGATTTATGTTGAGGTCTTTGATCCATTTGGACTTAAGTTTTGTGCATGGCGATAAACATGGATCGATCCGCATTCTTCTACATGCCAGTCTCCAATTATGCCAGCACCATTTGTTGAAGATGCTTTCTTTATTCCATTGTATATTTTTAGCTTCTTTGTCAAAGATCAGATGTTCGTACGTGTGTGGGTTAATAACCGGATTTTCAATTCGATTCCATTGGTCTACCTGTCTATTTTTGTGCCAATACCAAGCTGTTTTCAGGACTATAGCTCTATAATAGAGCTTGGGGTCAGGGATGGTGATGCCTCCGGACGTTGCCTTGTTGAACAGGGTTGTTTTGGCTATCCTGGGTCTTTTGTTGATTATTGTTCTTTCAAGGTCTGTGAAAAATTGTGCTGGGATTTTAATGGGGATTGCATTGAATCTGTAGATTGCTTTTGGCAGGATTGCCATTTTTACCACATTGATCCTACCTATCCAAGAGCATGGGAGATCTTTCCATTTTCTGAGGGCTTCTTTAATTTCTTTCTTTAAAGATTCAAAATTCTTACGATACAGGTCTTTCACTTGTTTGGTTAGCGTTACCCCAAGGTATTTTATGTTGTTTGTGGCAATTGTAAAGGGTGATGTTTCTCTGATTTCTCTTTCAGCCCTTTTATCATCTGTATATAGTAGGGCTACTGATTTTCTTGAGTTGATCTTGTAGCCTGCCACTTTGCTGAAGGTGTTAATCAGCTGTAAGAGTTCCCTGGTAGAGTTCTTTGGGTCATTGATGTAAACTATCATATCGTCTGCAAACAGTGAAAGTTTGACCTCTTCCTTCCCAATTTGTATCCCCTTGATCCCCCTTTGTTGTCGTATGGCAATAGCTAGAACTTCAAGTACCATGTTGAAAAGGTATGGAGAGAGTGGACAGCCTTGTTTTGTTCCTGATTTTAGAGGAATTGCGTTGAGTTTCTGTCCATTTAGTTTGATGTTGGCTGTTGGTTTACTGTATATAGCTTTTATTATGTTTAAGTATGCCCCTGTTATCCCAGATCTCTCC
Organism: Mesocricetus auratus; assembly: GCF_017639785.1. Taxonomy (NCBI): domain Eukaryota; kingdom Metazoa; phylum Chordata; class Mammalia; order Rodentia; family Cricetidae; genus Mesocricetus; species Mesocricetus auratus. The sequence goes on along the minus strand of NW_024434922.1, from coordinate 2,757 downwards.
AAGACCTTTATCATGAAGGGGTGTTGGATTTTGTCAAAGGCTTTTTCAGCATCTAGTGAGATGATCATGTGATTTTTGTTTTTCAGCTTGTTTATATGGTGGATTACGTTGATGGATTTTCGTATGTTGAACCATCCCTGCATCCCTGGGATGAAACCTACTTGATCGTGGTGAATGATTGTTTTGATGTGTTCTTGGATCCGATTTGCCAGTATTTTATTGAGTATTTTTGCATCAATGTTCATGAGGGATATTGGTCTGAAGTTCTCTTTCTTGGTTGTATCTTTGTGTGGCTTGGGGATCAAGGTTATTGAGGCCTCATAGAAAGAGTTTGGCAAAGACCCTTCTGCTTCTATTGTGTGGAACACTTTGAGAAGAATTGGTATAAGCTGTTCTTTGAAATTCTGGTAGAATTCTGCACTGAGGCCATCTGGATCTGGACTTTTTTTGGTTGGGAGACTTTTGATGACAGCTTCTATTTCCATAGGGGTTATAGGTCTATTTAAATTGCTTATCTGTTCTTGATTTAGTTTTGGCAAATGATAGCTGTCCAGGAAGTCATCCATTTCCTTTAAATTTTCGAATTTTGTGGAGTACAGGTTTTCAAAGTATGACCTAATGATTCTCTGGATTTCCTCAGAGTCTGTTGTTATGTCCCCCTTTTCATTTCATTTCTGATTTTGTTAATTTGCGTGTTCACTCTCTGCTGTTTGGTAAGTTTGGACCAAGGTTTGTCTATCTTGTTGATTTTCTCAAGGAACCAACTCTTCGTTGCATTGATTCTTTGTATTGTTTTCCTGGTTTCTACTTTATTGATTTCAGCCCTCAATTTGATTATTTCCTGGCGTCTACTCCTCCTGGGGGAGTTTGCTTCTTTGTGTTCTAGAGCTTTCAGCTGTGATGTTAATTCTCTGGTATAACTGTTCTCCTGTTTCTTCATGTGAGCACTTAGTGCTATGAACTTCCCCCGTAGCACTGCTTTCAAAGTGTCCCATAGGTTTGGGTATGTTGTGTCTTCATTCTCATTGAATTCGAGGAAGTCTTTAATTTCTTTTTTTATTTCCTCTTTGACCCAGGGATGGTGCAGTTGAGCATTATTCAATTTCCATGGGTTTGTAGGTTTTCTGCAATTTGTGTTGTTGTTGAATTCTAATTTTAAAGCATGGTGGTCTGATAAGATGCATGGAGTTATTCCAATTTTTTGTAGCTGCTGAGGTTTGATATGTTGCCAAGTATGTGGTCGATTTTTGAGAAGGTTCCATGTGGTGGTGAGAAGAAGGTATATTCTTTTTTATGTGGATGAAATGTTCTATAGATATCTGTTAATCCCAGTTGGGTCATTACTTCTATTAGACCCTTTGCTTCTTTGTTGAGTTTCCGTCTGGTATTCCTGTCTAGTGGTGAGAGTGGTGTGTTGAAATCTCCCACTATAACTGTGTAGGGCTTTAGATGAGATTTAAGTTCTAATAATGTTTCTTTAACGAATGTGGATGCCTTTGTATTTGGGGCATAGATGTTCAGGATAGACACTTCATCTTGGTGGGTTTCACCTGTGATGAGTATGTAATGCCCGCCTTCATCTCTTTTGATTGATTTTATTTTAAAGTCTAGTTTGTTAGATATTAGGATTGCTACCCCTGCTTGTTTCTTGGGTCCATTTGATTGAAAAATTTTTTCCCAACCTTTAACTCTCAGGTAATGTCTGTCTTTGAGGGTGAGGTGTGTTTCTTGTATGCAGCAGAAGGAAGGGTTCTGTCTTCGAATCCATTCTGCTAGTCTGTGTCTTTTTATGGGTGAGTTAAGGCCATTAATATTGAGGGATATTAATGACCATTGATTGCTCATCCTTCTTCGATTTGCGATGGCTGTTGTTGGTGGAATTATGTGTGGTATTTCACCCCTTTGTTCTTTTGGATGTTGGTAGAGAGGGATTCTCTAATGCTTATGTTTTTCTGGTTGCAGTTAGCTTCCTTGGGTTGGAGTTTTCCTTCCAAAATTTTCTGTAGGGCTGGGTTAGTGGACATATATTGCTTGAATCTAGTTTTGTCATGGAATATCTTGTTTTCTCCGTCTATAGTGATTGAGAGTTTTGCCAGGTATAGTAGTCTGGGCTGGCATCCATGGTCTCTTAGTGTAGGTAGAATATCTAACCAGGACCTTCTGGCTTTCAGAGTTTCCATGGAGAAATCAGGTGTAATTCTGATAGGTCTGCCTTTATATGTTACTTGACCTTTTTCCTTAGCTGCTCTTAATATTCTTTCTTTATTCTGTATGTTTGGGGTCTTGATTATTATGTGGCGAGGGGATTTTTTTTTGTGGTCCACTCTATTTGGTGTTCTGTAGGCTTCTTGTACCTTCATTGGCATGTCTTTCTTAAGGTTGGGAAAGTTTTCTTCTATGATTTTGTTGAATATGCCTTCTGCCCCTTTGAGGTGGGTTTCTTCTCCTTCTTCTATACCTATTATTCTTAGGTTTGGTCTTTTCATGGTGTCCCATATTTCCTGGATGTTTTGTGTTAAGGATTTGTTGGATTTAAGGTTTTCTTTGGTTGATAAATCCATTTCTCCTAGTGTATCTTCAACACTTGAGATTCTCTCTTCCATCTCTTCTATTCTGTTGGTAATGCTTGTATTGGTAGTGCCTGACTGTTTGTCCAGCTTTTCTATTTTCTGCCTTTCTTCAGATTGTGTTTTTTTTAATGTCTCTATTTCAGTTTTCAACCCTTGCAGTGTTTGCATTGCTTCTTGCAATTTTCTG
>NW_024434921.1:0-580 GCF_017639785.1 Mesocricetus auratus | reverse complement strand
GAGCTGTCAGTCACTCACAGGAAGTAGATGCTTAGTCTTTATTGATTGACACCCGGGGTCATGGGGTCAGGGCCCCCTGGACCAGGACGAACTTGGGGGTCAGGAGGTCAAACGTCCAAGTCTCCCAGGATCCCCGGGGTCTGGAGCAGGTCGGGGCCTGGGGAGGGTGCGGGGTTTAGAGGCTGATTGACAGGCAGGGTGATTGATGTCAAGATCCACAGGAGGCAGGGCGGGCCTAGAGCTTGACTGACAGCCAGTGGGGCGGGGCTCAGGGGGAGACTGACAGCAGGGGCGGGGCCAGCGTCACTTACCGGAAGAGGGCGGCAAAAGCAGCTCAGGGGAAACCCATGGGGTGGGGTGGGCGGGGCTGCGGTGACTTTGGAGCCTCTGAGCTCCATGCACACAGCCGGCTCCAGGCCGCTTCCTTCCCTGCTGGGAGTGGCAGGCCCTGTTTCCCACCTTGTCTTCTGGATCCACTGCTGCATCGCGGCTTCATGTTCATGAGACGTGTTCCCTCAGTCATTCCTTCATTCATTCATTCTCACTCATGTGCATGAGGCGTGTTCCCTCGGTCATTCAT
>NW_024434920.1:0-1870 GCF_017639785.1 Mesocricetus auratus | reverse complement strand
TTTTTCATTAGGCAACGGCCTGGCCTTGCTTTTCTTTTCCTAGGGGGTCCTAGGTAGGGGTCTTTCAATATCAGTTTCACACTGTATTTGTTATCATTGAAACATTTATTACATATATTAAGAGAAACTACTCAATGCAAAATAATTCTATTTCCAAACCTTTCCTTCATGAGATGGCTTGCACGCAGGAGTATTAGTCTATGACAGTTTTGTGGTATCAAACTTGGAGAAGATTTCTGTGAAGAGAATATGCTTGTTATCTGGGAAAATAATGAGGCATGAGGGTGGAAGCTGTGCAGGTTGGCTAGTAGCTTGTTAAGCAACACGGGGTATTGCATTGTTGTGACACAAGCACATCATGTGCCTAGTGTCCTGTTTGACACAATTGTTTCTTCCTGAAACCTTTTAAGAGCTTCTTCTTCATAGAGACTTTGGTGGTCTGAACTCTCACTACTCAATCTTAATGTACTTACCAACCAGTCGATAGGCTTCTGGTATACGAGTAGTGCCCATGAGCATTAAAGCAGACTGTTCCCTGAAGCTGTCTCTGGAGAGCTTCATCTGCAGGCCCTTTACTGGCCCACAGGCATTACAGTCTGTGGCAAGGTTGCCCAATCAATGGCTATAATGATACTGTTTAGGGAAGGAAGGCTGTAGATGGTATTCTATTGCAGCGATTGCAAGGACACTCTAGTTTTATTATTCAATGACTATATGTCATATGTCAACCAGAGGCAGATATCATATTTCATATTCCAGTTTTCTTTACATGAATCTGAGGGATGAGAATATAGGAAATGGTCATGAGTATTTTTAGTATAATTTCATAGTTTTAAAACCAGTTGATTTTTTCAGACATGGTTTGTGTATGGCACTGTATGAATGTGTTGTGTATTGACCATCATAGATAAATTTTCTCAGGACTCGGTCTGCAAACAGATGCTAGCTGGTAAAAGAAGTATCTACATTCATGCTCTATCACTAACTCTCTCTGCACCAACACATACCCTGAACTCAGGAAAAACACTGGTGTCACATGTTTGACTTCACTAAACTCTACTTCCCCCTCTAAAGCTGAGCGTCTTGGCTTCAATTATTTGCATGCAGTAGATAAAATGCTTTAGTATGCTCCATGGCCAGCCTTTTCCTGGAACCTCCATGCTGGAATGAAGGGTGGGTTGACTAAGGACATCTGGGGAGGTGGTCACCATTCCTCACAGTTCAACTCTAACATTTCACTGTGTCCTAGGGACAGAGTACAAGAACAGCCAGAGTCAGGCTTTCATAGCCCTACTCAGGGAGACAGAGAACTATTGGTGAGCTGGAAGCAGAGAATGGGATAATTCCATTTTCCTGTGTATTCTTGTCACGCTAACAATTCTAGAGATTGACAACAAAATAAGTTTTGCAGCATTTTAATGTGTATATTAGAACTAACTTGAAATATATTATATATTTATTGTAATCAAATATGTTATATTAATATTTAAGAGGCATCGTAGTTATAATATTATGAACGGTTTTAGGGAAGAATTGATTTGAAAAGTAAAAATTGAATTGTGCTCATTAGTATTAAATTAGCTTATTGTCTGCAATTATATTAAAAATATTTTACAGGACAGATTATTATTTTGACATAGTCAAGTATAAGCAGGACAAAGTAAACATATTTAAAGCATCTATAAAGTGAGCAAACTAGAATATAGATATATTGTGAGGTGTCAGCATGGCTGTTGGTTTGACATTTGACCCAGTTTACTTAGAAAGGTGAGCCACAATAACTGCTCATGCAGAAAAAAGGTATTTTACTCCTATCTTATCAATGAACTAATTAAAGGATTCTTGCCAACAGAAATAATACAAAACCATT
>NW_024434919.1:0-3838 GCF_017639785.1 Mesocricetus auratus | reverse complement strand
TGTGGGGACACCAGACCTTGAGCAGAAACCCACTTCCCCTTCGGCCTGGGAGCAGGCATCTATGTAATGTTTACTGAAAACAATTCAGTGCTTTAAAGCTTGATAGGGCTCAGATAAGGGCTGGCTCACTGAAATACCATGCCTTTCACACCTCCTACGGCTAGATGCCTCTTCCTGTCCCTGCCCCCTGTGGTGTCTCCCCGATTCTGGGGCCAGAGATTAAACCACCAGCCAGGAGGGTGAGAAGTGGAAAGAATGGTATGTAAATGGATGGCAAAAGTCCTTAAAAAGGGAAGCTCCTTTTTCTTGGAGAGACTTCTCCAGAGACTTCTCCAGAGACTTCTCCTGAGATTTCTCCTGAGAGCTCTCCTAAGCGGACTGGGGTCTCCTCCTAAGCTGACTTGGGAAGCATAAAATTTTCTTAAAGCAACCGACCGGTCTCTGTGTCATCTATCCCGACCACCTCGCTACATTCTTGGATGCAGGCCGCACAGCAGGTGTGACAATTGGAGGATCCCATCGAGATCATGAAAGCGAGGTAAGTGAGCCGGTTCATCTCTTTTTCTGGCCAGGGACAGATTGGGGAAAAAAGAAAAGAAACCATGGGGAATAGTTCTGGGAAGCTTAAATTACAGTATCAAGTTAAAAAGTTACTTGAAGGACATGGGACTACAGTAAAGTCTAAAACCTTGGAAGGCTTTTTAAAATGGATTGAACGTGCCAGTCCATGGTTCATTACTGGGGAAGGCTTAAATGTCCCAGATTGGAAGGATGTTCGCTATGATCTTTAGAGTCGGGTGTTGGTGGCATATGCCTTTAATCCCAACACTCGAGAGACAGAGGTAGGTAGGATGGAGGCCATCCTTGTATATAGAGCGAGTTCCAGGAAAGCCTCCAAAAGGATAGAGAGAAACCCAGTCTCAAAAAAAAAAAAAAGAAAAAAGAAAAAGAAAAAGAAAAAAAAAGAAATGAAAAAAAAGGGTAAAATAAGAAATAAAATAAAAAATCTCCAGTCTTTCGCCTGATCCACTGAGGTCAGGAAAGTAAAGGGGAACTGAGAGATCTAAAAGGCTGGCCAGTAAGGCTATGTGGATGTGTTAAAAAGGGGTGCCAAGCTAGGGGTACCAGATGAAATCTCCAGGCCTTCGCCTGACAGGTCAGGAAAGTAAGGGGACCCTGAGAGATTGCCCTCAGTTGGGGGGTGGATTGGATTAAATCTCCAGGCCTTCGCCTGACAAAGGTCAGGAAAGTAAGGGGACCCTGAGAGATTGCCCTCAGTTGGAGGGGGTATTGGATTAAATCTCTAGGCCCTTGCCTGAAAAAGGTCAGGAAAAAAAAAGGGAACCTAAGAGATCACCCTCAGTTGAAGGGTGGATTAGATTAAATGTCTAGGCCCTCACCTAACAAAGGTCAAGGGAACCTAAGATGAAAAGTTGCCCTCAGTTGGAGGGTGGATTGGAGGATCATCCTCAATGGGAGGATAGAGTAAAGATGGGTAAAAAAAATGGTAAAGTTAATAAATGAGGTATTAGTATTCAGTAAAGAAAAAGACAAAGGTATATAAAATAAAAATGTTTGGTTACATTTATATAGGGTAGGTTATTGAATTTTGTGAGTCATCTCTAAAAACTTTTGGCAAAAGCCTGGCCTTTCCACTTTGCATCTACAGAATTACAAGGAGTGGGTATGGCTGTAGCCCCTGAGTGTAGCTCAAAACTTCTCTAATGAAGAAATGACGAGGGACATACAGGACTTTTTCAACCTTTAGTTTTAATTAAAAGATTGACTGGAGTTGTTCTGTTAAATAAGTTTCAGTTCAACAAACTAATCATAACCTAGGCAAGGAGAGATATGTATGCATGGTCTGTGTGTATGGACGTGGCCACGTCAGTATGTATGAAGTGTGAAATGTAAATGCGTGAATGTTGACAAAAGCAACTGTTCTAATTGCCTTGGATATGATTAAAGGGATACTTAAATCCCTTCAAACAGTTAAAAACTACCTAAATCGATTTAGATATAGCCAAAAGAAACATCCAGTCAGTCGGTTAATATTTTAACAAAAAAATTCAAGTTAAGCCCTCAGAGCCAGTCAGAGAGAGAGAGAGAGAGAGAGAGAGAAAGAGAGGTTTTTTCAGGGAACTGTCCTGCCGCTTTGGCAGGCCCCCACCCCCAAAGGTTTCTGTGTAGATGCAAATTAGGCCTTGTCAGTTCAGATGCAAATGAGGCCTTGTCAGCTAGTGAGAGCTACAGGTTAGAAAAAAAAAAAAAGAAAAAAGGGACTATTTGGGACATAGTATAGTTTACAATCCTTAAATGATTCTCAAAGGTACTTAATGGTTATGTCCCTTTTAAAGGACATCTACTAATACTTTAAATAGTGATCCCAATTCACCTAGATAGTTGACTAAGGAGGGTAGACAAATCCTTCTACTGTTATGGTCCAACTTCAACAGTTCAAACAAAATTTAAAAATAAAAGGGAGTAATGTCCCCAGTCTCCACATGATTCATTAAATAATCCACTCCTCATTTAAATATTTATAAAATATAAATGCCAGTGAGGAATCTGCTTCAGACAGATTCTGACATAATGAAAGTTAAATAACTATTACTCAGGCCAAATGGAAACATCCATACACTAGACAGTAGAGAAGACCCTAATTTGGGGTCGAGGGCATGTTTGTGTTTTCTTACAGGAAAAGAATAAAGCTTCAGTAGTGGTCACAACATCTGGTGAGATGCATGGAGCAGAAAAAACTGGACCTGACACCGTGCGAGCCTGCTCAAGCCAGTTCGAGATCTCCTAAATCAGTGTTCCTGACCCTTGATGTCATCAAATCTACAGCCAGAGAAAGAAATAAAACAGTCAGTTCGAGATTTCCAGTGTCTCATCAGGCTTGCTACATCAACCTCCTGGACCCGTGAGTTTTCATCCCAAAGCCAACAAAACTGGAAGATTAGCAGCTAGCCTTTGATACACCTTAAAACAACAGAATTCATTTTGCCAGCTTTTCCCTTTGGGGGAAAAAAGACCCATTTAAAACATTTGGACATTGGTATGGACTGTGATGAATGACAAAAGCCTCTTTTCAGTATTTGAACAGGACATGGTCACTTGAAATATCAGACTCGGTAGTTCCTGTTTTTGGAATCACAATGTGTTTTTCTGGAGAAATATGGTTTGTCCTGGTGCGACAAAAAGACTTTGACTCGGGTTGCATGTTCGGCTGATACTACTGACATTAAATCGACAGACTACATCACCACAGGAACAAATTGGTACTCTGTAAATAGTGCAACAAGCCTCTTGTTCATATTTTTTATAATGCTGCATGTGTAACATCTATGATTGTACCTAATGTATCTGTGCAAGTGCACTCTCTAATGCTTTCCTAAGTAGATCTTAAAATAATTGTAAACTTTATCACTGTTTTGACCGTCAAATTGTAACTATAAATCACCCTTGTAGCAAAGAAAGGCTGGTGGTAGAATGCTATGGCCCAGATCGGGGGGATGGGCAGGTGACAGAGAGGAGCTATGTCAGTGGGGGTCCTAGGAATGGTAACAGTGGCAGTAGGCGTTCTGGCTTTATGCTGAGTTCAAAGTGCCTTAGCCCATGGCAATCCCGATAGCCATAAAGCCTTATTACAAATGATTTTAAAGTTGGGGCGCTCTTATGATGGGCAACTTGTGGGGAAGACCCACTCCCACCTAACAGGGGTTCAAGGTCCCCCAAAGAAGGGCCAGGGAGGGTGACCCTACTTGACCTAAGACAGGAGTGCCTCATTTAAAAATAAAAAGGGGTGAATTGTGGGGACACCAGACCTTGAGCAGAA
>NW_024434918.1:0-41378 GCF_017639785.1 Mesocricetus auratus | reverse complement strand
TTTAATAAAGAGCTGAAAGGCAGGAGAGGATAGGCAGAACTTTGGGAAGAAGAGACATGGGCTTTGCCAAAGAAACACATAGTAAGTCAGATGTACATTATGGTAGAGACATAATGAGCCACATGGCAGAACAAAGATTAATACAAATAAGTTAATTAAAGGGCTGGTTGGGAACAATCCTAAGTTAAGGTTAAGCATTCATAATTAATAAGATGTCTTTGTGTCATTATTTGGGAGCTGGTGGTTCCAAAAGAAATCCAAACAACATTCTAATTTGCTCCTTTGTTGCTGTGATAAAACACTGCCTGAATCTAACTTGGAGAGGAACCAGCCTCTTTGGCTTATGATTTCTGATCACAGCTCATCACTGAACAAATTAAGCAGGATCCTAGAGGCAGTAACTGAACCTGAACATGGCTCACTGCTGCTTATTGTCTTATTCTTCATGACTTGCTCATCTTATTATCTTATAGAATTTGAGAGCACTGGTCCATATGTGGTATTGACTAGAGTGGGATGGGCCCTCCTATATCAATCATCATTCAGGAAAGTGCCCCGTATACACACACCCACAGGCCAATCTGATAGAGGCAATTCCCAAATCGAGGTTCCTTCCGCACTTTCTCATTTGACCCTATTTTGTGTCAAGTAGAGAATAAACGATCAGTCCAACTTGATACTCTGAATCCGATAGAGGAGAAAGTAGCAAATACCTTTTGATTTATTGACCCAAAAGAGGGCATTTTGAAGAAGGACTTTGGTATCACAGAAATTAATATCAAAATTGACTAATGGGACCTCATGGGCCTCAAAAGTTCAGCAGTATACAGCAAAGAACACCATCATGATGGTAAAGAGGAAGAATGGAAAAAATCTTTAGCAACTTTACATCTGACAGAGAGTTATTGTGTGGAATATATAAAACACTGAACACCAAGAAAACAATCCCATTACAAAATGGGGCATGGAACTAAACAGAGTTCTTAGAAGAAGAAAAACAAATGACCAAGAAATATATATTTAAAGATATTCAGTGTTCCTAACCATCAGGGCAATGCAAAGTAAAAGTACTTTGGATTTCATTGTAAGACAGACAGAATGGTCAAGGTCAAAAACACAAATGCTGGTGAGGATTTGGGGAAAGGAGAAACTGTTGGAACTGACTAGAGTGAATCTTTATCAAAACAATAGAAGTAGGTTTACCACATGTTCCCAAGATGTTGGAGATGTCTGAGGCACAAGACACTTGCCAAAGGGAACTGTATACAGAGAATGGAACAAACTTAATGAGAACTGTAAGTTGTAGGCAGCAAAGCTGGAGGGCTGAAGCCATCAGAGTCCGTTGAGACTAAAGCCTTATATACTAGACACAGCTGCAGGATTTGGTGTTTTTCCTGCTGGGTTTCTGTCTTGCTTTGATCTACTCTTTCCTCTCTATATTCCCATCTCCACCATTTTGAAATAAGAATGTATATTCTGTGTCATTTGCTAGAAATATGTAATTCTTTTTACAATTTTATTTATTTATTTATTTATTTATTTATTTATTTTGTTGGGAGGCCCTACTGATCAGAGGTTGCCATCTACCATAGCCTGGCAGCATTCTCTAAGCTTAGCAACATGGAGAACTCCCTCCTTCCAGCAAAAACCTCCTGTTCTTTACCTAACCTTATCTGGAGAATGTCTCTAGGGCCAACTTATCTCAGGGGAGACCCTTGACATATTTCCCTGAAACTGTTCTTCCCCTGATGACCCACATAGTAATTAGGCAATTGCTCTAGTAATTTTGAAGGGCCATGCTTCCACTAATCCAACTATTTGATAGAAGCATTGACACTTGATGCAAATTAGGGTTTGTCCCTAGGTGCAACAATCCTATATTTGCTATAGTCTGGAATAAAGTTGAGCAGATTCACTGGAGTCTCTTCTGGAAGACTGTCTCCATCATGTTCACATGTCATACAAGGATCTCTGTCATCACCTCTGCCCCTTTGTCTTCAGGGACTGATGGCCGGAAGATCATGAATACAATGGAGAACCCCACAATATTTTATTATTATCCATTGGGTCACATTTAAGAGTTTGCCTTAAGTTTCAGAATTGACTTTGGAGTTTTGATCAGTGTTGAGACTACTGAATACTATGGGGGAGTTTTGGTTTTGGACTAAATGAATTTTACATTATGATATAGCCATAAGTCTATGGGGGTCAGGAGTGGAATATTGTGATTTGAATGAGAAATGGCTCATATGCTTATGTATTTTAACATTTGGTTGGTCCCCAGTTGGTGCCACTGTTTGGGGAGACATAGACATTCTAGGACATACCTCATTCCTATGTACCTCTGCTGTGGGAAGTGTAACACCAGTCAGGCTTGAGAGTTTGTAGCTCTATTGGCTTACAATTTGTTCTTTGTTTCCTGTGTGCAGTTGAGATGTGATCTCTCAGCTTCTTGCTCCTGCTTTTTGTGGCTGTTCTTTCCCACTGCGATGAACACATAGATTTCTGGAACTTTGGATAAAATGATGCTTTTCTTCTGCAAGTAGCTTTTGGTTATGGTATTTTATCCCAAGAACAGAAAAGTACCTAATGTAATTAGGTAACATCACATATTGCTGGGTCAAAATACTTGACAAATATAACAGAAGGAAGAAGAGTTCTGGCTTATGGTTTGAGTTCAGAGTGGAGGAAATTACAGAGGCAGGAACTTGAGCCAGATAATTTCTCTGCATCTCAAGTCAATCATTGGAGAGCAGCGAATGGTCTGTGCTCAGATCCCTTTCTCCATTTAATAGAGCCTATGACTATAGCCCAGGAAATTGGGCTTTCCAGTATGGACTTCCCATTTCAATTAGTATTATTATTATCATATCTCATAGGCATAGACTAATCTAATACATTTTTTCAAGTGTGCACCTGAATGCTTTCATCCTAGGTATATCTAGATCCTGCCAAATTGACAATCACTGTTAAACATCATAGCTTCCCCCAATTTTTTTTAACCTGATCACCATAATAGAACTCTAGGAATGACTCTTTCTCTGACTTACATAGAGCAATAGTTTTAAAATTTTTATGTTCTTTTCATTTTATTAAAAAATTTTATATACTATATTTTGAACATGTTTCCCCTCCTTCAAGTCTTTCCAGGTCCTCCCCATCTCCCTCCCCACACAATTTAGATATTTTTCTCTCTTTAAAACAAATACAGAAACAAATAAACAAAAAAAAGAGAAACACATGATAACAACCCCCAAAAGCACCACACAACAAACAAACATAAAAATAAACACGTTAAAAACTGTTAAGACCAAAATAAAAATGCCTACCCAAAGCAAAATGACACAAGATAACTTCTTGGTTAAAGGTGGGCCCCTGTGTTTACTTTCCCTCATAGTGCTGAGGCCCTGTGAAGCTTGAAACTTTGCAGATATTGTGTGTACTGCGACAGCCCCTGTAAGTTCATGTGCACATATGTCCTGTTACATTTCTTAGATACTGTTTTCTTGTAGTCATGCATTAGCTCTGGCACTTACAATATTTCAGCCCTCTCTTCCACATAGCCTCCCAGGTCTCAAGAAGAAGGATTTGATGAAGACAGCCTGCTTAGAACAGAGTGCTCCAAAGTTTCTCAATGTCTGTGCATGTCTCACTGTCTGTGCATGTCTCACTGTCTGTGCATGCCTTTGTGTTAATCCCCATCTGCTATAAGAAGAAGCATCTCCGGTGAGAGTTTATCAAAGCACTGATCTCAGGTATCGTTATAATTTTATTGCATGTTATTTAATCAGAATAACAGCAATAGGTTTCCCCCTAGGCCTGGGACATATCTAATCTCAGATTCTTGGCCCCACAGCAGTGCTGGGTATGTATCCAGTTTTGGAGTAGGCTTTAAATCCAAAAGAAAGTGTTTGGTAATCCCACAACATTAGTGCCAATATTGCATGAGCTTATCTTTCAGGTAGGTCACTGTTGTAGGTTGTGGTGTTTAGAGTTGAGTAACACCACCTTTTGATCTCTATGATTTGTTATTTCTTTTTCTATAATGAACAGAAGGATGTAATCCAGAAACTATGTTGAAGTCCACGCTGCTGCTTGAAACCATGTAGAAGTATATAAAATGTGCTGCTGCCCAGTGCTATAGGCAGTGGTATAGATGACTGCAGATTCATAACTGAGAATGAGAGGCAATGAGTGACATCTCCACCTAAAAGAAACAGTTCAGACAGGAATCTGCTGAAGAGATAGATTCCTTCAGAACTGTGATAAAGATGCTGAAGGGTAGCTCTTCAAGTTGTTGACCTCTGGCAGGGGTGGGGAAGGACTCAATCTTCTTTATTTATTTATTTTTCTTTGAGAATTTCATACAATCTATTTTTTATCATTTTTAAAAAAATTTTAAATAGCTTGTTTTACATGTCAATCCCAGTTCCCTCTCCCTCCCCTCCTCCCGCACTCCCCTTCCCCCTCACCCTCCCACCCTATTGCCAAATCCTTCCACATAGGGGATATCAGAGTCTGTCATTTTACTCTGGGTAGGGTCCAGGAACTCCCCTAAGAGTCCAGGCTGAGAGACTCTTTGTGCTATAGGCACACGAAGACTGTTTGTATACCAGGGATAGACACTGATCCACAGCTCAGGGCCCCATAGGTTGCCCAGGCCTTCTCGCTGGCACTCACATTTGGGGGGTCCAGATCAGTCCCATGCTGGCCTCCCCACTGTCAGTCTGGGGTCCAAGAGCTCTCCCCTGTTCAGATCAGCTGTCTCTGCTGGTTTTGCCAGCCCATTCTTTGCCAATTTGCTCATCACTCTTCTCTCTCTGTCACTGGGTTTCTTGGGTTCAGTTCAGTGATTGTGTGTTTGCCTCTGCTTCCATCAGTCACAGGATGAAGGCTCCCGGATGGTTATAGACATCAAGTTCATTATCAGGAATGGGCATTCGAGGTGGTCTCTCCACTATGGCTTAGCTTGCCAATTGGTGTTATCCCTTTAGATCACTCGAGGTCGCTCTGGTGCCTGATCTGTATTCGATCCTATGATTCCTTCTTCCCCCTATTCTACCCCCACCCCCTCAACTTCCTTTTCCCCCCCGACCAACTCTCTTCCTCTTCACCCCCTCTCTTCTTCCCAGGTCCCACTCCCCCCCACCCCTGGCCGTGTTCCCCATCCATTCAGGGGATCTTTTTTTTATCATTTTTTATTTTAATTTTAAATAGCTTGTTTTACATGTCAATCCCAGTTCCCTCTCCCTCCCCTCCTCCCGCACTCCCCTTCCCCCTCCCTCCCACCCTATTGCCAAATCCTTCCACATAGGGGATATCTAGAGTCTGTCATTTTACTCTTGGTAGGGTCAAGGCACTCCCCTAAGAGTCCAGGCTGAGAGAGCATCTCTCCTTGTGCCATAGGCACATGAAGACAGTTTGTATACCAGGGATAGACACTGATCCACAGCTCAGGGCCCCATAGGTTGCCCAGGCCTTCTCACTGACACTCACATTTGGGGGTCCAGATCAGTCCCATGCTGGCCTCCCCACTGTCGGTCTGGGGTCCAAGAGCACTCCCCTGTTCAGATCAGCTGTCATTCAGGGGATCTTGTCTCCATCCTCTTCTCTTGGGTACTATGCATATATGCATATCTTTTAGGTTCTTTCCTGTTTCCCAGACTCTCTATCAGGGGAAGTGCAAACTGGCACTATCCTGATCCATGTCTAAAATCCATATATGAGTGAGTATATACCATGTTTGTCTTTTTGCGACTGGGTTACCTCACTCAGGATGGTTTCTTCCTGTGCTATCCATTTCCCTGCGAATTTCAAGATTCCATTGTTTTTTTATGCTGAGTAATACTCCATTGTGTAAATGTACCACATTTTCTCTATCAGTTGAGGGGCATCTAGGTTGCTTCCAGGTTCTGGCTATTACAAATAATGCTGCTATGAACATAGTGGAGCAGATGCCCTTGTTGTATGAATTTGCCTCATCTGGATATATGCCTAAGAGTGGAATTGCTGGGTCTAGTGGTAGATTAATTCCCATTTTCCTGAGGAATCTCCATACTGATTTCCAAAGAGGCTGTATGAGTCGGCACTCCCACCAGCAGTGGACGAGTGTTCCTCTCTCTCCACATCCTCTCCAGCATAAATTGTCTTCGGTGTTTTTGATTTTAGCCATTCTGACAGGAGTAAGATGATATCTCAGAGTTGTTTTGATTTGCATTTCCCTGATGGCTAAGGATGTTGAGCACTTTCTTAAGTGTCTCTTGGCCATTTTAGCCTCCTCTACTGAGAATTCTCTATTTAGCTCCACACCCCACCTTTTAATTGGATCCTTTGGTGTTTTGGAGACTTGTTTCTTGAGTTCTTTGTAAATTTTGGAGATTAGCCCTCTGTCAGATGTAGGGTTAGTGAATATCTTTTCCCATTCTGTGGCCTGCCTTTTTGTCTTTTTGACTGTGTCCTTTGCCTTACAGAAGCTTTTTAGTTTCAGAAGGTCCCATTTGTTAATTGTCGATCTCAGTGCCTGTGCCACTGGTGTTATGTTTAGGAAGTGGTCTCCTGTACCAACTCGTTGAAGAGTATCTCCCACTTTCTCTTCTAAAAGTTTCAGTGTGGCTGGATTTATGTTGAGATCTTTGATCCACTTGGACTTAAGTTTTGTACAAGGCGATAAACATGGATATATCTGCAGTCTTCTGCATACCAGTACCCATTTATGCCAGCACCATTTGTTGAAGATGCTTTCTTTTTTCCATTGTACAGTTTTAGCTTCTTTGTCAAAAATCAAGTGTTCATAGGTGTGTGGGTTAAAATTAGAGCTTTCAATTCGGTTCCATTGGTCTACCTGCCTATTTTTGTGTCAATACCAAGCTGTTTTCAGGACTAT
Source organism: Mesocricetus auratus (assembly GCF_017639785.1). Lineage (NCBI taxonomy): Eukaryota > Metazoa > Chordata > Mammalia > Rodentia > Cricetidae > Mesocricetus > Mesocricetus auratus. The sequence goes on along the minus strand of NW_024434918.1, from coordinate 34,495 downwards.
AGCTCTATAATAGAGCTTGAAGTCAGGTATGGTGATGCCTCCTGAAGTTCCTTTATTGTATAGGGATGTTTTGGCTATCCTGGGCCTTTTGTTTTTCCATATAAAGTTGATTAATGTTCTTTCCAGGTCCTTGAAGAATTGTGATGGAATTTTGATAGGGATTGCATTGAATCTGTAGACTGCTTTTGGCAAGATTGCCATTTTTATTATGTTGATCCTACCGATCCAAGAGCATGGGAGATCTTTCCATTTTCTGGTATCTTCTTTGATTTCTTTCTTTAAAGACACAAAGTTCTTGATATACAGGTCTTTAATTTCCTTGGTTACCATTATCCCCAGATATTTGATGCTGTTTTTGGCTATTGTAAAGGGTGATGTTTCTCTGATTTCTTTCTCAGTCACTTCATCATCTGTATATAATAGGGCCACTGATTTTTTTGAGTTTACCTTGTATCCTGCCACATTGCTGAAGGTGTTTATCAGCTCTAGGAGTAACCTTGCGGAGTTTTTTGGGTCACTTATATAAACTATCATATCATCTGCAAATAGTGAAAATTTGACTTCTTCTTTTCCTATTTGTATCGCCTTTATCTCCTTTTGTTGTCTTATTGCTGTAGCTAGAACTTCAAGTACAATATTGAAGAGATATGGAGAGAGTGGACAGCCTTGTCTTGTTCCTGATTTTAGAGGAATTGCTTTGAGTTTCTCTCCATTTAGTTTGATGTTAGCTGTTGGTTTACTGTATATTGCTTTTATTATATTCAGGTACATTCCTGTTATCCCTGATCTCTCTAGGACATTTATCATGAAGGGGTGCTGGATGTTGTCAAGGGCTTTTTCCGCATCTAGTGAGATGATCATGTGGTTTTTCTTTCACAGATTGTTAATATGGTGGATTACATTGATAGATTTTTCTAACGTTGAACCATCCCTGCATTCCTGGGATGAAGCCTATTTGATCATGGTGGATGATTTTTCTGATGTGTTCTTGAATCCGGTTTGCGAGTATTTTATTGAGTATTTTTGCATCAATGTTCATGAGGGAAATTGGTCTATAGTTCTCTTTCTTAGTTGTGTCCTTGTGTGGCTTGGGTATCAAGGTAATTGTAGCCTCGTAGAAAGAGTTTGGCAGTGAGCCTCCTGCTTCTATTGTGTGGAATACTTTGAGGAGTATTGGAATTAGCTCTTCTTTGAATTTCTGGTAGAATTCTGCACTGAAGCCATCTGGGCCTGGGCTTTTTTTAGTTGGGAGACTTTTGATGACTGCTTCTATTTCATTAGGGGTTATAGGTCTGTTTAGATTGTTTATCTGTTCTTGATTTAGTTTTGGCAAGTGATATCTATCCAGGAAATTGTCCATTTCCTTTAAATTTTCAAATTTTGTGGAGTACAGATTTTCAAAGTATGCCCTGATGATTCTCTGGATTTCCTCAGAGTCTATTGTTATGTCCCCTTTTTCATCCCTGATTTTGTTAATTAGCATGCTCTCCCTCTGTCTTTTGGTTAGTTTGGACAGAGGTTTATCTATTTTGTTGATATTCTCATAGAACCAACTCTTTGTTTCATTGGTTCTTCTCAGTGTTTTTCTGGTTTCTACTTGATTGATTTCAGCCCTCAATTTGATTATTTCCTGGTGTCTGCTCCTCCTGGGGGAGTTTGCTTCTTTTTGTTCTAGAACATTCAGCTGTGCTATTAATTCTCTAGTATGACTGTTCTCCAGTTTTTTCATGTGGCCACTTAGTGCTATAAACTTTCCTCTCAGCACTGCTTTCAAAGTGTCCCATAAGTTCGTGTATGTTGTGTCTTCATTCTCATTGAAATCGAGGAAGTCTTTAATTTCTTTTTTTATTTGTTCCTTTACCCAGGGATGGTGCAATTGTGCATTGTTCAATCTCCATGAGTTTGTAGGTTTTCTGCGATTTGTGTTATTGTTGAATTCTAATTTTAATGCATGGTGGTCTGATAAGATACAGTTCGTTATTCCAATTTTTTTGTATCTGTGGAGGTTTGCTATATTTCCTATTATGTGGTCAATTTTAGAGAATGTTCCTTGTGGCATCAAGAAGAAGGTATATCCCTTTGTGTTTTGTTGGAATGTTCTATAGATGTCTGTTAAACCCAGTTGGGTCATAACCTCTATTAGTTATTTTGTTTCTTTGTTAAGTCTCTCTCTGGAGGTCCTGTCTAGTGGTGAGAGCAGAGTGTTGAAGTCTCCTGCTACTAGTGTGTGAAATTTTATGTGCGATTTGAGCTTTAGTAATGTTTCTTTCATGAATGTGGGTGCCTTTGCATTTGGGGCATAGATGTTCAAAATTGAGACATCATCTTGATGGACTTTTCTTTGATGAATACGAAATGTCCTTCTTCATCTGTTTTGATTGATTTTAATTTGAAATCTAATTTATTAGACAGTAGGATTGCTATACCTGCTTGTTTCTTGGGTCTGTTTGATTAGAAAATCTTTTCCCAACCCTTACTCTGAGGTAACGTCTGTCTTTGATTTTGAGATGTGTTTCTTGTATGCAGCAGAAGGATGGGTTCTGTCTTCGTATCCATTATGCTAGTCTGTATCTTTTTATAGGCAAGTAGAGACCATTGACACTGAGGGATATTAATGACCATTGATTAATGATTCTTGTTTGTGCTTGATTTATTGGTGGTGGAGTTATTGTTTGTAGTTTCTCCTCCCTTTTTCTTTTGGTGTTTGATAAAGTGGGATTATCTACTGCCTATATCTTTGTGAGTGTAGTTATCTTTGTTGGGTCTAGGTTTTCCTTCCAGCACTTTCTGTAGAGATGGTTTCATGGATTTGTATTGTTTAAATCTGGCTTTGTCATGGAATATTTTGTTTTCTCCATCTATGTTAATTGAAAGCTTTGCTGGATATAGTTGTCTGGGCTGGCATCCTTATTCCCTTAGCATTTGTAGGACATCTGCCCAGAATCTTCTGGATTTCATAGTTTACATTGAGAAGTCAGGTGTAATTCAGATAATCTGCCTTTATATGTTACTTGGCCTTTTTCTTTAGCTGCTCTTAATATTTTCTCTTTATTCTGTAGGTTTGATGTTTTGATTATTATGTCGCAAGGTGACTTCTTTTTGTGGTCCAGCCTATTTGGTGTTCTGTAAGATTCTTGTATTTTCATAGGCATATCCTTCTTTAGGTTAGGGAAGTTTTCTTCTATGATTTTGTTGAATATATTTTCTGTACCTTTGAGTTGTATTTCTTCACCGTCTTCTATACTTATTATCCTCAGGTTTGGCTTCTTCATGATGTTCCATATTTCCTGGATATTTTGTGTTAAGGATTTGTTGGTTTTGAGATTTTCTTTGGTTGATAACTCTATATCCTCTAATGAGTCTTTAACACCAGAGTTTCTCTCTTCTATCTCTTGTATTCTATAGGTGATACTTGAATCTATAGTTCCTGATCATTTACCCAGCTTTTCTATTTCCAGCATCATCTCATTTTCTTTATTATTCGTATTTCAACTTTCAATCCTTCATCTGTTTCAGTTGTTTCCTTCATTTGTTTGGTTGTTTTTTCTTGGTACTCTTTAGATTTTTGAGAGATTTGTTTATTTCTTGAATTTTTTGGTTTGCATTTTCCTCCATTTCATGTATTTTTTTGTTTGTTTTTTCTTCTATTTCTTTAAGGGATTTCCTCATTTCTTCTTTTAGGGTCTCTGTCTTCTTCATAAAATATTTTTAAGGTCTGTCTCTTCTGCTTCATCCATGTTGTGCTTTTCAGGTCTTGCTGGCATTGGGTCTCTAGATTCTGTTGGAGTCATGTTGGTTTTTCTATTGCTGAGTGAGCTCTTATTCTGTCTTCTTCTCATCTCTTCTTCCAGTGGGTGCAGTTGGGGTCTTTCTGTCACCACTGGTCTCCTTGTTTCCTGAAGCTGAAGCTGGGGATGCTAGAAGGTGGGGTCTGAAGCTAGGAACGCCGGAGGGTGGGGGTCTGTAAGGACTGATGCCTTTCCTATGTGGGCGGGTCTTATGGATTCCAGGAGCAGGTCCCCAGAAGATTGAGTGAGTGGGTGATGCACGGGGAGTGGTCCCAGGGGGACCCAAGCTCACCTGAAGCTGTGGATGCTGGAGTGTGGGGTCTGGAAGGACTGATGCCTTTTCTGTGTGGGCAGGTCCTCTGTATGCCAGGAGTAGTCCCCGGAAGTATGAGGGGGTGGGTGATGATTGGGGGATGGGGGTGGTCCCAGGGGGATCCAAGCTCACCTGAAGCTGGGGATGCCAGAAGTTGGGGTCTAGCAGCCATTTTTATTTTATATGCATTTGTGTTTTTCCATAGGTGTTGGGTTCCCTGGAACTGGAATTACAAACAGTTGTGAACTGCCATGTGGGTGCTGGGGATTGAACCTGGAACATCTGGAAGAGCCATCTGCGCTCTTAAGCACTGAGCTATTTCTCCAGCCTGATATTTCCAATTCTTAACATAGGAAATACTTTTCTTTTTATTATTATTTAACTCTCTCTTAAAGGACTTCTCAATTGTCTCTCCAAACCTGCTTACCTCTCAGTTTTCCTAGTGCAATAGTGCTGTTAATGGTAGGCTTGAAACTCTCCAACGATTTCCAAATGGGATTCTGCTTTTCAGAATCTGACAAGCAGTAGTCAACTTCTCTCAGAGAAGCCCAGGCAGTGACCACAACAGTTTTCTGGCATTTCTTCTCTTTCTTTGTGGTTGTGCCATGCACTGAAATGCCAAATCAAGCTTTTCTGTTGGCTAAGCAGCTGCACATAAATCTGATATTTTAATTATCATCTGTGGCTCCATGGCCCTGACGTCAGTGCCAGGCTGACACAGGAGTGTCAGCCTGGAGGGTCTCCTGTTCGGTTACCCTGACTCTGCTGCAGTTGTGATAAGTAAGTTTAAATTCAGTCTCTGTCATTCTAATCAGCAACAAAGACTCAGAAGTCAGATTTGGGGGTGAAGACCTGCAATATCAGAGAAACCAAAAGGCAATACTAGAGACCAGGAAGATAGCATGTGCCAGACATTCTCTGGTAAGATAAGGGCATGTGGGAATACATACATTAGTAATTATAGGTTAATAATTAAGAGACAGCTAGCTAGTAAGAAGCCTTAGCCATTAACCAATAGTTTATAAATTAATGTAAGTCTTTGCGTGTTTATTTGGGGAAAATCAACTGTAAGATCAGGTGGGACAGAAACCTCCATCTTCAAATGGCACTGAAGCATGGAAGGACCTGGCAGGACAGAAACTTTCATCTACATCATAGGACTCAGGATTAAGAGATAGATAGTTTCTTTGAGTTCAAGGACACTCTGATCTACACAAGATCAAATTAGTCTAAAAGAGAATATGATCCCAGCACTAGAGAGGTGCAAAACACAAGGGCAATGATTCAGTAGAGGCATTCATTCTCCAGCTACACTGAAGATAGATTCATTCTCCAACCATGCTGAGGAGAGGCAGCAGTTTAAGACTTGGCGAAGAGCTTGCTTGTGTGTAGATCAGTCCTTTCAGCCTGAGCTTGAAGTGATAGCTGGTGGCCAGCTGCTTTGCTTCCCTGATCTTTAGGTTGAACCCCATTATCAGTCTCTGGGTCATTTATTCATTTATGTTACATTGTTCCTAAAGTTTTTTCCTATATTCAAGGCTATTCTCCACTTTCTCTTCTCTCAGATTCAGTGTTTCTGGTTTTATGTTGATTTCTTTGATCCATTTGGAGTTGAGTTTTGTTCAGGGTGGTAAGTATGGATCTATTTGGAGTCTTCTACATGCAGTCATCCAGTTTGCCCAGAACAAGGTAGTGAAGATGCTAGATTTTTATGTGTGTGTTTCTGGATTCTTTATGAAAATTCAGTTGTTCATAGGCGGGTATATTGTGTGTGGGTTTTCAATTTGATTCCATTTATCAGTGTGCCTGTTTTTGTGCCAATACCATTCTGTTTCTGTTAATATAACTCTATAACGCAATTTGAAATCAAGAATGGTGATAACTTCAGCAGTTATTTTATTATTCAGGATAATTTTAGCTATCCTGTGTGCTTGTGTTTCCATGTGAATCTGAAATTAGTCCTTTAAAGAGAGTCTTTATATCTCACCTTTCTCAAAAGCCTGAAATCAGCAAAGACTGAGTCAATATTCTACAGGGATTTCCTATCTTATCTCCTAGTATGTGTTTATTTACACATCTGAAGGAAGAGGCTAGTTTAGTTAATCTTGGTAGGAAGTCCTTTTAGGGAGAAGTTTCAGACTGCAGTCATCCAGTTAGAGGACACTCAGTTTGGTAGTTTCTGTATACACTGTCAACATTTACAATCAGACCAGAGGAAGGCTTTGCCTCACTAGTTGAAGAGTGACACTTTAAGCTGAGTTATTAGGGTCCTTGACATAGCAGTGCCATGTCAACAACACACATTCACTCAGGACTTCATCTGCTTCCTAAATATTAAGTCGGTGATTCATATGCTTCACACAAAATATATTCATTCATCTTAACAATCTGAGAACTTTGTAATGTACATTAAAGACCTCCCTGGCATCCTGACAAGATATGTTGTGATTGTTTGAATGACAGCCAAATTTATGCAGTGAAGGAAACCATCAAAACCAGAAAGCTGGTGAAGATGCAATTGATTGAGTGTGCCATGTTCCAGCCCAGGAACCAGCATAACTTGGCAGCTTTGTCCATGTGGTTCTGTCTTTAGAGTCAAGGAAACAAAGACAAGAAAGGGGTATGGAATCAACACCGATGGAAACATGCTTAGACCAGGCGTGTGTCATTGGTGTCTCTGTATGGAAGCCTAGAGAGGCTATTGTGTGAAGCTGTGAAGGCAAAGCCTTGATTGAATTGGAGACTCCAAAATATTGGAGAAGCATGAGCCATTGTATACCTGTCAAGGAGAACTGAAAACAGGGAGTGGCAACACTCCAAGAGAAAGAATTGTGTTGTAGTCAACAAAACTGAAAGGAGTTGGAGATCTGAAGGGCATTTTGACATTAGACATGGAGATGCAGAGTTTGAAGTTTGCCCAGCTGGTTTTTAGTATTTCTTTGGCCTAGCATTTCTTTAATATCCTCCCCATTCCTCCCTTTTGAGATAGTAATGTATATCATATACCATTATATGTTGGAAGTCTGTGATCTGCTTTTTTTGTTTTGATTTTATATGGGACTACAGTAAAGAAATTGCCCTGAGTCTCAGAAGAGACTTTGGACTTTTAAACAGGGCTGAGGCTGTTATAGACTTTTGAAACTGAACTAAATATGGTATGGCTAAAAAGCCTATTGGTAGAATATGGTGACTTGAATGAAAATGACCCCCATAAACTCATAGGTAGTGGTATTATAGGAGGTGTGATCTTGTTGGAGTAGGTGTGGTTTTGTTGGGGGAAGGCTGTCACTGGGGGTGTACCTTGAGATTTCAAAAGCTTAAGCCAGTGTCACTATTTCTTCCTATTGCCTGCTGATCCAGATGTAGAACTCTCAGCTTCCTCTTCAGCGCCATGTCTGCCTCCATGATGCCATGATTTCTGTCATGATAATAATGGACTAAATCTCTGAATTGTAAACCAGCTCCAGTTAAATGTTTTTCTTTATAAAAGTTGTCATAGTCATGGTGTCCCTTCACAGGCATGGAAACCCAAAGACATACGTCTTCTGGTGGATAAGGGACATGAATGTAACTGGAATAATTAGTCACTTTCTGGTCAGGTTTACAGGCTTTTCAAGATGGTACCATTTCTAGAACCTGTGGATAAATTGCTCTGCTAAATGGATATAGCAGAAAACTTACTTCTAATGACGTAGCATTACACCCATAGGTTAGTGCATCTCTCAAGTCTCATTAAAGAATTGAATTAGGCAAAAATTAGTAAAAAAGACTCACAACTTGTCAAGGCTCAGTGAATAAGAGACTGTGGAGTTCTTAACTGGGACATCTATATCCTACCCACACCTTCCAAGGCTCTGGGATTCTTACAGGATAGACGGCAGAAAGAGTAAAAGAGCCAGATGGTGGATAATTACAAGGAAACAGTGTTTTCTTGACACAAAATTGAAAGTGATTATGGGAACTAACATAGTTGGGACATCACGCAGCAAACTTGTAAAGTCCCTGGCCTGATAAAATCCCAGCATGGAGAGCAAAGGTAGGCACAGAGTCCCACTCCTAACTGAAGCACTATTGGTATTTAGCAGCTGCTAGGAGAGTGAGAATTAGTTTGCTCTAAAGGTGTGGACTTCGGTAGGTTGTCCATGTTTCAGTGGATGGTCACATATCTTTGAGTATGGGGGAAACACAGATTGGACTTCATGAGTTGGAAGAAATAAAAACCAATTTAAAAAAGAAGACTCAAATTTTGGTCAGTATTATAGGGCAGTGTGACAGGGAAGTTTGCAGAAGTAAATAAATATGATCAAAATACATTGATAAAATTCTCAAAAAATCTAACAAATATTTATAAAAAGAAAATGAAACAAAATTTTAAATGGAATATGTACTTAAATGTAAAATATAAAAGTCCAGTCTCTTCAGAAGTAAAAGAGAAGAAATTCTAGACGAAATCTTGGTATGATTATAACATTTTAGACACAAACCAAATTGAATAAAGCACTGATTGGCTAGTATTACAATTTGTTTCTAAACTGCCACCAAAAGTGACTTGCTAAAGGGCTAATTATCCATTTGTGCTCCTACTGGGAAATTTTGTTAACCTTAGGAGTTGAGGCCTAGTTGGAAGATGTAGCAAACCTCTGAATGGTGTATTTTGGTTTGTTTGTTTTTTTTGTTGTGGTAGTTTGTTTGTTTGTATATTTGTCTGTATATTTTGTTTACAGGTGATTATCTTTTCTGTATTCCACATTCACTGTGGTGATATATCTCAGTATTACAGAGCCAATGAAATGGAACCAGCTGATAATGGACTGAATTCTCAGATAATATGAAAAACATCATGTTTTCCTCTTTTAAGTTGTTTTTCTCAGATATTTAGTCACAGTGTTACAAAACTACTAGTATTGTTCACTCAGTGTAAAAATCTCTGCTCTGTGAAAGGCAAAACGAAGAGAATAGGAAGCTGATCCACAGGGTCAGAGAAAATACATAATATATCACAAAGCAGTTTCATTAAAAAAACCACAAGTAACCTTTAAAACCAACAGCATGAAAATTAAGAGCACAGTTAAAGGCTTGGTCTTAAACTCTAACAACCTCTTCAACAAGAAGATTTACATATTGCTTATAAGTTTAGGAAATGATTTTCATATGCATTTTGAAATGCAAATGACTGAGATTCAAAGCTGGCATCTACATAGCAGAGGGAACATTGGGAATTTATTGTCATAAAGCTGTATAAAAACAGACACACTGATCAGTTTGATAGATCTGAGAGCACAGATATAAGCGCTTGATTCTAGACAAAAATAAATGCTGGGTGTGCTGGCTAATCTTATGTCAACTTGACACAGTCTAGAGTTAATTGAAAGGAAGGAGCATCAGTTGAGAAGATCCAGATATAGGGAGAAAAAAATAAGGATCCAGATGTTAGGCATTTTCTTAATTAGTGATTGATTGAGGGAGCCCATCCCATTGTTGGTGTTGCCATTCCTGTGCTGATGGTCCTGGATTCTATAAAAAAGCAGATTGAGCAAGACAGTAAGTAGCACCCCTCCATGGCCTCTGCATCAGCTCCTGCCTCCAGGTTCCTGTTATTAGTTTCTGCCATGACTTCCATTCTTAATCAACAGTGATATGGAAGTGTAAGCAAAATAAACTCCTTCCCAATTCTATTTTTGATCATAGTGTTTCTTTGTGGCAATGGCAACTCTAACTAAGACACTGGGAAAAGACAGCATCTTCAACAATTGGTAAAGCTCCTTTGCATTGTTATATGTGGAAGAATGAAACTAGATCATTATCTCATCTCTGCATACATGGATCAAGGACATTGGCATAAAAGCTATGTCTTATTTTGCTTCTCTATTGCTATGATAAAATACTGAATAAATCCAACTAGGAGATAAGCCAGATTATTTGTCTTACGATTTCAAGTCACAGTTCATCACTGGGCAAACTAAAACAGGAGCTGAGAGGCAGGAACTGAAGCAATAGAAGTGTTGCTTATTGGCTTGTTCCTCATGGCTGCTCAGCTTGTCTCCTTTCCTTCCTTCCTTCCTTCCTTCCTTCCTTCCTTCCTTCCTTCCTTCCTTCCTTCCTCCTCCCCATCCCCCTCTACCTCTTCCCCCTCTTCCTCCCCCTCCTTCTCCTCCTCCTTCTTCTTCTTCTTCTTTGGTTTTTTGAGACAGGGGTTCTCTGTGTCGCTTTGTAGACCTGGTTGGCCTTGAACTCGAACTCACAGAGATCCACCTGCTTCTGTCTCCCGAGTGCTGGGATTAAAGGCATGTGCCACCACTACCTGGCTCAGCTGGTTTTCTTATACAAGTGGGGTTCACAGGTCCAGTGGCATTGACAATATTGGGATATTTTCTACTATGCCAATCATTCTTCAGGAAAATGTATCATAGACACACAGCCACAGGTCAATCTGATAGAGAGAATTCCCAAATTGATATTCATTCCTCCCATATATCCCTAGTTTTTGTTAAGTGAACAATACTTAGCCAACACATCCTGCTACTCTGAATCCAATAAAGAAGAAAGTTGGAAAGACACTTAAACTTATAGCATAAGAGAGGACTTTCTGAAAGAACCAAACAGAACTTGCAAATAAAAAGTCAATGAAATTATTCCTAATAAAATTCTGTTATACTCATAGATTGGTGCCTAGCCAATGGTCATCAGAGAGGCTTCATCCAGAAACTGATGGAAAGAGATGCAGAGGCCTGCAAACAAACATTAGGTGGGGCTTGGGAAATTCTTCAGAAGAAGGGGAGGGGAAGAAGGATTATAGGAGCAAGCTGGGTCCAGGACACCAGAAGAAAACTCACAAAATCAACTAACCTGGGCACATAGTGTCTCATAGAGGCTGAATAAACAACCAAGGAGTCTGCATGGGACTCACTTAGGCCTTCTGCCTATATGTTAACAGTTGTGTAGCTTGGTCTTCTTGTAGGACTCTTCACCATGGTTGGTTGATACCCAAGGGAGGCCTGATTTTTCTGAAGAGAAATGGAGGAACAGGGGAGAGGACAGGTGAGGGGGACTGGTAGAAGAGGGAGGGGAAACTGGTTGGGATACAAAAACAAACAAAAATAAATAAACACACACACAAATAATATAAAGAAACAAAAAACCCATCCAACAAGGGTAACATCAGATATCTGCACATAGAATTACAATCTTCTCAAACCCAGTTGTCTAGACTCAAGCTTAAAAACACGGTAAAAAGAAGAGGGAGGAGGAGGAGGAGTTGTTGTTGACGGTGATGATCCAGCTCATCATGTGAGTTCAGTGTGGGGAAATTACAGAGACAAAATCTTGAGCCAGATGGTCTCACTGTATCTCCAGTCAAAAATTAAAGAACAGTGAATGCTCTGTGCTTAGGTAACCTTCTCCTTTTTATTCAGTTTAGTACTGCAACCCAGGTGATGGTGCTGCCCAGCTGGGGAAGGTCCTTCCACGTCCATTAATCTAATCATCATTATATTTCATAGGTATAGACTAACCTAATCGAAAAACCTCTTTCATTGGTGCATACCTGGAGTCTTGTCTCTTAGGTGAATGTAGAGTTTGCAAAATTGGCAATTATTGTTAAACATCACAGCCCTTGGCTGTGATCACCAAAATGTCATTCCAGGAATAATTCCTTCTCAGACTCTCTCTCTGCCTCTGTCTCTGTCTCTGGAGCTGCTACCTTGCTCTGCAGCCTGTGGCTGTCCCTCTTTCCTGTCCAGCATTCCCCTCCATCGCCCTTTGCTTGGGGAATGGGATGGCACAGCATTGGTCTCCTGCTGCCTCTCACCATGGTTAAGGCTTTAAGTGTTGGGGCTGTGACAGGATTTTTAAGTTGCTCATCTGACATGGTTTCTCACAAAAAAGTTTTGCTCATCTTTCTGTTAAAAAGTTCTGCCTATTTCATGTGTGTTTTAACTTGGATGTCTGAATTTACGTGCTCTATGCGTCTCGGTTACAACTAGCTGCCTTGGCTCAGGATTTGCCTCTGGATTTTTCTGAATCTGATGTGATGGCAAAGCAAGTTATTTTATGCTGTTCTATTTTATTATAATTGAAAACAGTTAAGAAGTTGTGTGTGATTAAACTTAAAACTGGTAACTCCAAATTGGAACTGCTCTGGTCTGCTGCCGTTTTAATTAACTACAAACACGTGGCTGGCTGCCATTTTGACTAATGTTGAAAAAGACAAGGTCATATGACTTCTATACCAGCTTGAATAAAGGTGACCATATGGGTGGCCCCAACAAGGAGACATTAGCTCTCCAATAGGTTAGGATATGTTTCTGTATGATAATTCCTGTCCTGTTCTAAAAACAAGGTTTATGAATGATGGGATTTAAAACAATGTTAGTTTGCTGAGGTTAATTGTTTACAGTGTGAAAACTGTTGGTGTTGCCTTCCATGGATTATGATTATGTTCTAGGTCTCAGAATCACGGCTGAACACCAGAGACTGAGATATTTCTATCTTATGATGCCCAAACAGTCTGACCAAGGGGGTCTCCTAGTCTAAGGGCTATTCAGGCTAACAAAAACCAATTTGAAAATATATGTCTAACCTTCTTGCTTTTACTAACATTGGTAAGCTGTAGCTAATTTGGTAAACTACTAAGACAACCATCGGTTACCTCATTGGGAATCAACTTTTTTGATATGTTCAGATTTAGCTTAAGTCTAACTTAAGTATATCCAACAGATTTTGTTCCCCTGATTCTCAGATGAGTCAGAGATCTGAGAATATGGCATTTTAATAAAAAAAGCCTTTCATGACAGAGAGACATGGCGGATCCTGACAGTGTCTTACAAAGAAAATGGATGGCTGGAGGAGAACTTCTATTTGGGAGATACCATGTGGTTGCTGGGAATTGAACTAGGACCCCTGGAAGAGCAATCAGTGCTCTTAACCTCTGAGCCATCTCTCCAGTGCATGAACTTCCATTTGGAAGCTCGCTTTAAATTCAGCGCAGGCAACCATGCAGTGAAACCTGCTTGCACTTTTAACGCCTGCAAAGGCCCTGTCAAGATTGAGACCCACAAGTGGGACCCTGGGGAACTGTCTGCCATACCCTGCCAAGACAAGGTAGGCCACTCTCCCCCAATTCCCGCTCCACAGAAAAGTCTGTCAGGTCTCCTGGGCTTGGCAGCTAAAGACGGTACACCTTGGGACTTCTGTTCTGAATGACCAAGGAGAAAACTGTGGTTGCTGCCTAGGTAACTGGAAAGCTGTCTCCCTTCTGCTTAAATTTATTCTTCTCAGATCTGGTGGTGTTTGATGAGTAGGGTACTGATAGATTTACCAGTTTTAATAGCTCTTCCTCCAACACCCCAGGCTACGACCACCTTGGTAGCTCATTAGTTAATTGTTTAAGTTTCCTGTTAAAAGTATAAGCCTTTGTTCACAGTCTTCATGGTACAGGGTAAACAGGTTTCAGATGTAACTTTGGAGATTCAGAGTTTTAGCATTGATAAATGCCGTTATGATAAATGGATAGAGCACTAAAATGACTTTTCTGGAGTCCTTAAATTTCTGTGAATTTTACTGGTCTCAGCTTTTAGAGACAGGTTGGCGTTAGAGAGAGTCTGGAAGCCTGCAGGCTTGTTCAACTCCTTTCTTCCCCCCTCAGTCCTCATCCTCCTCTCCTCCTCCTTCAACCTCTTTCAGTCAGTAAATTTCCTATGGTTTTCCTCTAAGTATAGACTTGAAGGCATGTTTCATCTGGCAAAAATCAGGCCCTAGGGAAAGTATTCATGTCTTTTAATCTAAAGCCATAGTCTTTTGCTATGACACTGAGGTAAAAATCTACTCCAGCTGTTTTACAGGTAACTGTATGCTCCTGGAAAAAGAGTGTCAAGTGCAACCCACAGGGGACTCTCCAGACATGCCAGCCCAGAGGACAGCAACAGAGGCACCAACTGAGTGAGAACTGGAAGGTTGACTTTACCCACAAGCCCACTCACAAAAAACTCTGTTATCTCCAAACTCTTGTTGGCACTTTTGCAGGATGAAGAGAGGCATTTCACACCTCCAGAGAAACAGCAGATGTAATGGTTCAGTCAATGCTGAAGAACACATCATCCTTCCATTTGGCATGCCACCCTCCTAATCTCCTGGGACATCAGTTCTGGTACCACCTCTCCAGCTTCAAGTGGGTACCTACCCAACAACTGGGACCTGGTTTGCCAAGATGTCCTAATGAAGGGCATATCTGCTCTCCTGTCTCGATTGTTTGCCCTTGTGTCTTTGTACAACCAGGCACATCTTCTTTCTGGCAGTCATTATTCTTCCCATGCCTAGCCCAGTTCATAGAGCTGGTTTCACTAATCTGTTTTTCCCTAGCATCCTGTCTTCTCTGCTTCCTCAAGAAACAGATGCCTGAGGTCTCTGGGATGACAGTTAACTGACTCTCTCTTCACCTATACCTCCTGCTGAGTGTGAACCCACCAACTCCAGACTCCCCACTCTCCACATCATACCTTGCCAACAGGAAGCATCCAGACTTAAACAGGTGCCTATATATATTTAGGGAAGAGTTGGGATGTTGGGAAGCTCATACCTTTCATTCCCGACTCCTCCCCTGAGAAAGCCTACCAAGGGTCAGCTCCTCCCCAGAGCTGATCAAACCTAATCAAATACCTGCAAAGTATTTAAGACCTGGTCATCAGACCTGCCATGCGATTCCACCCTGCCATTCTGAGAGTCACACAGGAATGCTCTCCTTCCCTCTGTTTGTTAACTCTGCTCTTATTAATTCTGCTTGATTTGGCTTATTGCATTGGTAGAGGAACCCAATAACCAAGAATCAAATACTTATCAAAGACAAAACAAACAAGCAAACAAATAAACAAAAAACCTGAACAAGACAAAATGAGATCAAAAGTCCACATAAATACCATTGAATTTGTTTTATGTTTGCCAAATGTTCTTGCACATGGGGCCTGTCTTTCAATGTAGATAATATACCAAGTCAGACTCCATTGGAGGAAACTGATTTTCCTTGGTCAGCAAGTATCAACTGAAGCTAGTGTCTTAGTTATAAGTGGACACTGTGTTCACTTTCCCCTCTAGTTCTGGACCTCATCAGGCATGCACCTGTAGAGATTTGTGTGGGATTCCAGTCTCTGTGAATCCATATGTACATCAGTCCTATTATGTTTCTCAGATTCTGTTTCCTTGGAGTCATGCATCAACTCTGGCTCTTATAATCAATCTCTCAGTTTCATCTTTAATAGAGCTCTGAGGCTCAATGAGAAGTATTTGATAAACACATCCGATTTAAGACTGAGTGCTCCAAGGTCTCCCACTCTCTGCACATTGTCCCCTTGTGGGTTTTTGTGTTAATTTCCATCTACTATAAGCAGCTTCTATGAGTCAGGTTGAACAACGCATTTATCTATGGGTGTAGCAATACTTTTTTTTTTGGCTGTTAGTTTACCTGAATAATAGTAATAGGTGTTTCCCTAGGCCTAAGACCCATCTAGTATAAGATTACTGGCATGTTTAGCAGTTTCAGGTATGGATATATTCATGGAATGGATCTTAAATTCCATCAGAAGGTGTTTGGTTAATTCTAAAACATTCGTGCCACAATTGCAACAGTATAATTTGTAGGCATGTCACTGATGCATATTGCATGGTTTTTAGCTATGTAAAATGAGGTTTTGAATACTAGCATTTGTGATTTGTATTTGTTTTCAATGGCCAACAGAAAAATACCAAGATACAATGAATGTAAGAGTAATAATATAATAAGAAAAATAGAGTTTTTATTTGTTTTTCCATTATTTGATGGAAATGTTTCCCCAATTCATGGCTTTCTCCTGGTCATATTTGGTTTATTCTTTTCCAGAACAGAGGCTACTTAAATTGCTTTAGTTTGGGATCTTCAATTATCAATGAATATTGATATATTGAAAGTCAACAAGTTTTTCTCATAACTAAAGTGGGCGGTGTATCTGTTGGCTGAATTTCCTATTCAATTGTTCTAAAAGAATCTATGGCAGCTAGAAAATCTAGCATCTTCTTCTAATAAGAAAATATTCCCTCAGTCATTAAATATTTAAACAAATATTAAAAATAGAAAAGCATGAAATATGCTTTTGTATGGATACTGATTTTATCATACAGTTACATATATAGTGTATTATGTTTCAGCAGAAATCAAGAAAGAAAAATATCTTTGAAGAAATTCTTCAAATGCTGATGTAGTAACTAGCTGATATTTACTTATTTCATTTATAAGGTAGAACTTTGAAGGTGCTCCCTAAATTGATATTAGGCCTCTAATGTGCGATCATTGGTGTATAGGACCTCTTGTAAATATTGCCAGCCTTTTTTTAAAGAAAAGCCCATTGTGTTAAAAGAATAGCTAGGTTTAGTCCCAATCAACCCTCCTACCTCCCCAGCTTCCTGATGAACAGAACTTGGGCTCACAGGAATGACTGATGGCAGAAAAGGAAACATTCCACAATTCGATCACTTAACCCCTCCTTCTGCGACCCTTTCACCTTGCCAACACCCTGCTTATATTCACCTGCTACCCTGCTCACCTTCAGTGACCAGTGACTAACAACATTCTGTGGCCTGGTTACTAGGCAACGAACCCCTCTTTGATTACTCCGCTGTAACTAGTTTCTCACCCTAACTACTATATAATGTGCCTAAGAAAAATCTTGCAGCTTGACCAGAAAGCTGTCTGTTTCTCGTGTCTCCTGTTCCCTCATTCCAAGTTTCTCTGGGCTTGTGTCCTGCTGGCCAAGGTACTAAGGTTAATGTTAAATTTTTGTGGCAGTGCTAGTGTTTTATTTGTGGGAATTACTGCTTCAAGTCATAAAGTACTGCTTGCTTTGTGATTTTTGTTCCAAGAATCTGGAATAGTACCTAACTGTATATTTTTTTCCATATCTCACTTCAAGGTCTGATCAGAAGTGACAGAGAAACCATTTCCAATAGGACTGGGTAGATGAGTTTGGGATGATGCTTCATGTGGCATAATCACCTCCTACTTCTCTGTATTTCTTGTATGGGAATTCCTGGAGGTCATCTAAAAGAAATGAACCATCACTTGTTACAGAAGTAGTACAGCACACAGTGACAAAGTTGTCAGTTTAATACCATCCACTGACAGCCTGAGGATGGTGGAATGATATACTGTGATCTCCTTCATGATGGGGAATAGTGTATGTGCAAATAGCTTTACAAAAAGACACTGATTCTAGCAGCCACAAAGATGTTCAGAGAGAATTTTCTCAACATCAGGAACCATTTCATCTATGGGCCTCCTTGAGAAGTTCTCTTCTACTTTCCTCATTGCAGGATCCAAAGCTGCACTCATGGTCTCTTTGAGAAACTCAGGGCTGGAGAGATGGCTCAGCCATTAAAGGCTAGGCTCACAACCAAAAATATAAGAGAAACTCAGTATCGTTAATCTCTTGGTGCTTGAGCTTGTCAGGTCTCTTCTTGGGAAGATTATGTTGCTGCCTTGGTGATCACAGAACAAATCCAACCAGCCAGAAGCAATGCTGCTTTGCTTTCATTGTTAGCTACTTCTATGGTCTTATGAATGCCTGTGAGGATGGCATTCTTAATGTCAACTAAATTTATTTTTTAAAAGGTTTTTACTTGCCAGGTGTTGGTGTTGCACGCCTTTAATCCCAGCACTCAGGAGTCAGAGGCAGGAGGATCTCTGTGAATTCGAGGCCAGGCTGGTCTACAGAACAAGTTCCAGGACAGCCTCCAAATCAATACAGAGAAACCCTGTCTCAAAAAACCATAAAAGAAAAAAATAGTTTTTACTTTATCACCATTTTTTTTTCTGAACAGTCTCTAATGTAATCCCTGAAAAAGGATTTTGGCTGATGAATGTATTGTCAATACTTTTCAAAGTTTTCTTCTTTTGCCAAAGAAATGAGTGCATGTTTCTCCAGGTTATTCCTGCTTCTATTGAATGCAGGACAGGTGGCTTTTATGTTCCCAGCTACTTTAGGATCAATTCCCCACCATATAGTGGCATAGATAGCAGGAGTGAACTTGAGCCAAAGACAATAAAGGATGTGATGGAGGTGGCACTTTGTCAGGAGAACTTAAAACTCATGAAGAAATCATCTTTCTTCCTCTCCAGATTGTTCACAGGATCATTTGCATTCTCGAATACCTCATGCACTTCCTTGAATCTCTTAGATGCTATTTGGAATAAGCACTAGGGTAAGTCAAAATTGTATAGTCTCTGGTAAATGTGTAGTCTTCCTCTGGGGGAACAGATTTCAGTACTTGTTTTATTTTCCTCAGGATTTCATGAAAATCATTCTGATTGTAATCATGCCTTTGCATCAAAATGCTTTCAATTGTTTCATTATATCTTAAAAAACGTTTTTAGTAGTTTTATTAATGGACTCTTTATGTCAGGATTCTAAACTCTTCAGAATTAAATGATATCTTTTTTGCTCATTTGGACATGCTTATCATAATTAATGGCAAATATTTCTCTATCCCTATATTTAAGTCTTTCTGAAATTTTTTCTCCTTTTTGAAATAACCTAGAAAAAATACATTCACAATCCAAATCAATGTCAGGCTTTTTGACAGGAGGTACAGTAGAAGACATGTTGTAGATCCAATTTTTCCAAAGCTGATTGAATTTCTCATGCATCTCTTAATCACTTAATTCTTTATCTTTCACATCTAAAGCCAACTTTCGGCTCTTCTCTAACAATTCATTTTTGTATTGTGACTTTTGGTTTTCTAGTGTTTCTTGGCTTTGTTTAGGACTAATAAGTTCATTGACTTTCTTTCTTGTGTCTGAAAAAAGTGCATCTTTAAGGTTTAATGGCTTATGTTCAAGACTTATTTTCCACTGAACCAATGTTTCCCTATCTGGGTCTTCTTCAAAACACTTGTCAAATTCTAGCTTGGTGATTTCCTATTTTTTTTGTTAAGTGGACCCTCCAGTGCATTCGTTGTGAGTGTCAGAATTTTCCCATTATGAATCTGATTGTTTCACTGATCATTCTGTAAGTCGAGTACATGACTCCGTAGCTCCCAAGTCCAGTGGTTATACATGGTTTCCAGTTTACTCATGGCTATTACCTCTTGTGTGTTCCTGAAACTGAAACTGAAGTTCTTACTGACAAGGGTTTTCCACAAATCTTGAATTCAAAATTTTACATCTGGGATCTTCATGATCCTTCATGATCCAATGGGAGGGGCCATTGGATAATTGCCATCCCAGAGATGAGGAAAGTAGAGGACATGACTATTGACATCAAATTTAATGACATCATTGAAGTGATTATGTTTGTGTACTCTTCCTGTTCAGCAGCTAATGCTGTCATATCATCCAGTCTCTGTTCTAGTCATCTTCTTCCTTCCAAAGTTTGGACTTTTGCTATAACGTCTCCCACATTTTGATAGACAAAGAGTCAACTGGGGGAGATTTTCACTTGTTTCATTCTCAGAAATGCCTGAACTACAATTTGTAGGACATTCTGCATCACTAATGGATTCTGTCCAAAAATATTGATCTGAGTCAAGTTCCCAAGGCCAGTGACAAATGCTGCCAACTCATTGTCCCAATTATGGAATTTGTTGTTGAGTCCTGGACTCTAAGTCCTTCTGTGTCTACAACAAACACAAAATCAAAGCCAAGTTCTTCTGTGGATGTCTTGTCTACCTTCAGGAGCTGCATATAGGCCCTCTTGGTACACCTGCCTGTACTGACTGTGAACTCTAAACCATACAGTACATTCAACAGGATGGACTTCCCTGAGTTTTGCAGACCAAGGACTGAGAGAACAAATATCCTTTTGCCTCCAACTTTCTCTGAGATCTTGTCAAAAACACCTGTCACCCATTTTAGAGTCACATGAAGCATACATGAGCTCAGTGGGAACACCAGCTACCATCAGGTCTGCAGCAATTTGAGGAAGGCACAGTAAAAGGCTATCTCTAGAGGAGAAAGTTTCTTCCAGAGCTTCAGAGATCTGGCCGACGTCTCAGAGAAGGTGCTCAATTCCAAAAGTACAGTCAAGAATCTCAATAGAGATGGCTTCTGTCTGCTTCTGCAAGTATGTCAAGGAGTTGATCTTCTGCTTTTCTGACTGTAGCAGTGACCACAAATATTGTTCCTTTTCATGCAAAGTCTCCATGTGTTTCATGGGTAGATTTCCCAAAACCACACTTAACCAGTATAAGAAGTCATTTTCTGAGTCTTCTGTGAGACTCTATAGGATTGATTGCATTAAATCATTGATAGGTCAACCTTTTCAAACTGCTGCCATAGTATTTTTTGTTTTCCTGTCTCAATGTCTTGTGTTGTTCAATGCTCTGATACTCCTTTTCTTGCAGATGATAGAGTTCTTTGTCCTTCTTACACCAAAGGTGCCATGGTTGTCCCTGAAGAGTTACCAAGTTTTCCTTTACTTAAGACAACTTGGATTTTTTTCTGAAGTTCCATATTTTTCTGTGGCTTTTATTTGGCTTCTTTCAATTTTCTTTGATCTTCATCAATCTTGAATCCTTGTTTTGAATCCTCCTTCGACCATTCTTCCATACTGGGAGCAGTGTCAGAGATCTCTAGTAAATTTTTGATGGCAGTCATGAGTTCTTCTGTTAATTCTGCCTCATTTCTATTCCTACTGCCAATTTTCACCTTTGTCCTTAAAATTGCTTCTGTGGATGATGTCCCAAATGGGCACCAGCTCAAGTTCTCTGTCAATGACAGACCAGGTTTTGTTGCTGCCAAGAAGGCCAGTTGTCCACTGAGCAATTCTATTAGCTTCTGGCAGTCTACTTATCTGGGCCACAGATAGTTGGACTTGGATTTATGAAGATGAGAGAGTAGCCACCCCAAGGATATTGGAAATGGGGGTTGTACTATCTTTATTTGAGAGGGAGAAGTCACTTAAATGAGAAGCTGAGAACTGGGGTCAGCACACTCTGATCTCCTATACAATCGTGCCCCAAGAGAGCATGCCTCCTCTCCCCAAGGTCTTATATCCTGTCCCTACTATGTATCTGTGACCACGTTGGAGCAGGCAAGTTCAGCAGTACAGATTCCTAAGATCTCTCCCTACAGATTATAGTTGAATTTTTGTAGGATCTTATTGATTGTGAGTCTGATGTTGTTATCTCTCCCACAACTTCAATCCCAAAGCCACTGTAGCTCTCCCTTACTTAACTCTCCAAGGCTTCTGCTGTCTGCTGCTTCATACAATCCAGATGGTCACTTTTGAAACACTCTGAAATGGCCTTCCAGCAGTAGATTTCCCCAAGGTGCAGAAGGCCTTAGTTAGCATTAGAGCCAAATCTGCTGAAGAAGTTTTCAGTCCTGTTTGTCACTATAAGGAATCTGTCTGGTGCATCAGTGTGTTCCAGCTGCTCTTCAATGATTTTCAGTTCTTTAAGAGCAGCAGTGGACCATTTTGTGACATCTAGTGATCTAAACGGATGACACCAATTGGCAAGCTAAGCAATAGTGTAGAGACCACCTCGAATGCCTATTCCTGATAGTGAACTTGATGTCTATAGCCATCCTGGAGCCTTCATCCAGTGACTGATGGAAGCAGAGGCAAACACCCACAGTTAAACACTGAACTGAACCCAAGGAACCCAGTGACAGAGAGAGAGGAGCAAAGAGCAAATTGGCAAATAATGGGCTGGCAAAACCAGCAGAGACAGCTGATCTGAACAAGGGAGAGCTCTTGGACCCCAGACCAACAGCTGGGAGGCCAGCATGGGACCGATCCAGACCCCCTGAATGTGAGAGTCAGTGAGAAGGCCTGGGATACCTATGGGGTCCTGAGCAGTGGATCAGTGTTTATCCCTCGAATAATAACAACAACAACAAACGAGCAGCAGTGGAGAGCTGGAGCTGATCATTGCTGAAGTGGAAGGATGCCAGTGGGTTATAGCTAAACATCGATGAGGAGAAATAAGTGTGTTTAGAATATGACGGGTGGGCATCTGTGGATTCTGACTGCTTGGCTTTGTCCATCCCACCTTCTGAACTAAATCCCTAGCCTACACCCTTAACTGACAAGTTTTAACCTGAAACCAAGCTTCTCCACAGTTTCAGTCAACAGGGATTCTTCTTTGGAAGATCTGAGTTTTTTTTTTGTTTCCACCCATTTTCCTTGCTCAGATCCAAAGAGGAAGAATTCCTGGGGGATCCTGAGTAGTTCTGCTCTCCTTGGTACCAGGTCTTTTTGGTGGGAGGTCTTATAAATTCCCTGCCGAGCCAGCCCTCCAGATGCCCATCTTACCAGGTCTCTATGTGAGAAGTTTTCACTGTTTGCCAGTGTCTATTCTATGTGACTGAGATGTCTCTCCATTGTTTCAGTGACGTCTTTTAGGGGCACTTCGGGTCCAGGCCAGCACTCTTCAGGGATCTCCATTGCTTGTCTCAGCTCTGCTTCTTTCCTCCTCACTGCCTCTTCCTGTCTGTGCTTCCCTTGTGACTGCAAGGCCCTCAGTTCCTGCAGTGCCTGTCCTGCCTGCCCCTGCCTGTTCTTTATCATCTGTCCTGGAGTCTCCTGGAACTCTGCAACACTATTTGGCTGTGAGAGGTCAAGCAGCTTCTCTAGGGCCTTTTTCTCCCATGTGTGTTGTGTCTGGGTCTTCAACTTCTGGAGGTCTTTGTGGGGATCACAGACCCTGGCCGGAAACCCACCCCTACATCAGCCTGGGAGCAGACAACTGAAACTGAAAACATGTTTACTGAAAACAATTCAGTGCCATAAGCTCCTGATAAGGGTTTGATAAGGGCTCAGTCACTGAAACACCCTGACTTTGATTTCTGGGGCCAGAGATTTAACCACAAGCCAGGAGGAAGGAGAGGTCTGTGAGAGGTGTGTGAGAGGGCTGTGTGAGATTTGCACGTGTATGGATGGCAGAAGTCTTTCTGAAGGGAAGCGTTTTTTTCTTGGGAAGTTCTCCTAAGCCGATTTGGGGAGCATAAAGTTTTCTTAACACAACCGATTGGTCTCTGTGTCATTTATCCCGACTACCTTGCCACATTCTCGGATACAGGCTGCGTAGGAGGCATGGCAGGTCTTTTTCTTCTAAGTGTTGTAAGTCCTGGGCACAGGTCACACCCAGGTCTTCTTTAAGCTTAGGCAGCCAGTAGTCAACAGACAGCCCCACTTCTGTCAGCATCTCTTGGAGATCTTGACTTCATGTAGGCTGAGGCTCATCTTGTTGTTACCTTGGCTCTGTGAAAAACAGATGTGTTGTTAGTCTCTCTGTGTGCTGACCTTAGGAAGTGTCAGCTGTGTGGCCAGAAAGGTGAATTATTAATGTTAGGTTTTTTCATTTCCTGCAATTGTTCCAATGTATTTTGAATCAGTGTGTGTGTGTGTGTGTGTGTGTGTGTGTGTGTGTGTGTGTGTGTATGTGTGCACGTGCATGTGCATTCTATCATTGTGGGTGTTCTCAGCATGGTGTATCTTGTCTTGTTGCATACTATGGTGAGTTGTTACTTTGCCTGATTTTTTTTCTCTCTTTCTCTTTTTTCCCCAAAGAGAGTTCCTCTGTTGAGTCCTGGCTATTTTGGATCTCACTCTTTAGACCAGGCTGGACTTGAACTCAGAGATCACTTTTCTGAGTGAAGATATTAAAGGAACCTACCACCACCACCTGCAACTTTGCCTAGTTTTTAAGCTTCTTCTAGCAGACAATCAATTGCTTTGAGGGAATTAACCTGAAGGATGGTGTTTGATAACATACCTGAGATTACTTGATGTTTTTAAAAACAAGTGATATCAATTGATTATGTTTTCTTTATTAATTTTTGCAAAACCACTGTTAACTGGTTCCATTCCTATTTCTGTCACTTTTCCCTTCCTCTTCAGTTAGGGTCATACTATGCAGCTCATGCTATTTAGCCTAGGCTGGACTCATGATTTTCCTTCCTTGGCTTCCTGACTTCCGGTATTACCAGTGTGCATCACCACGCCTGGCTCCACCACTTTTTTTATAGGTTGTTTTATAATATTAAATTTCTTTCCTGGCATTTAGAAACACTAATAATTTGTTTTGTGCTGGTTACTCTTACTCTTTATTCCTCTGTTGTTAATTTCATCTTTGAATCATATGAAGAAATAATTGTTAATAATATCCACACCTATGTATGTAGAAACAAATACCCTTCTGTATCCAATATTTTATCAAATTAATGGAAACTTCTCCCTCATTGCCTCCAAAGCATTCAGTGAGATAAGATTTCACACTTTACTTTCATACTTACTGAAATTTCCCTTCCTCCTATCATTTTGCCCTACTGAATTACAGTACTATAAGCAAGAGTCCTATTTATTCTTTTTTCTCTGCATATAAATTAATAAGCTAATAATGTAAATTAGTATGCTAATAATATTTAATCTACTGTCTTAAACCTGCCTTCAATCTCCTTTCATTAGGACTCCTGTTATATCTCCTTTAGATTTTGCCTTCTGTATATTTTTGTTGTGTTGTAATCATAGTTAATACATTTGCTATCATTTGAGTATGTGTCCCAGTCAAAACTCACATTTAGACTTATAATACGTAGTTTTAATGACTGTGAAAAGGTAAGTTCACACTCCTTTCACCCCTTTACTTCTCTACTTCATGTGATGATGTAGCAAGAACTTCTCCACCTGACACCAGTGCTTTATTGAAATTCCCTGTCTCCAGAATTAGAAGGCAATTTATTTATATTCTCGCCATATTACTCTTCTGTCCTACTCTTTAGATGTGTTACTAACTTGATGTATGCCCAATCCCTTTTACACTTTATCTTTTCTTTGAATAACGTAAAATTTTTACTGATATTCTCTACACTATAAAGTATGTATTTAAATAACAAATGATGTATGTAGTCTCAGGTAGTTATTAATACAACACAAAAAGTTTTAAAACACATTCTTATTTTCATCCTGTTCTCCCTGTATTCTGTAAGTCACTAAAATTTGAATATCAACTATAATAGTGTACTCAGTCATTGCGAGCAACCTTTTAATGAAAATACAAAAAACAACTTGAAAAAATTTAAGGTTAAGATCTCATGAGATGGCTAAGTGTTTAATGGCACCTGGCAACAAGTTTAAGTTCCACTCATATATGTACTGTAGCACTGGCAACTAACCCATAGTTACATGACACATACTCATCAACATATAAATAAACATATGTATAACAGTTAAGATGTTTAAAGCCCACAAAAGTGTGCTATACAGTGAAGAATGCCTGGTAAAAGAGGTGTGTAACATGAATAATGACTAACACATTTGTATAATCACACAGGAATGGCAGAAGGTAATCTAAAGAGACACTGTGCCTTTTCTTCAGATCATCAGAAAACCCCAAAGAATTAAAATTTTCTTAGGAATCCTATGCAAGGTAAATGAAAAATAAAAGATACACATGTTACAAAGGAATAAATAAAATGTTTTTGTTCATAGGTGATCTCTGTCAGTAACCCAAAAGAACAACTGAAATAATCAAACAGAAAATGCTTCTCAAAGTAACAAAAAAAGAAGCCAGTGTCAGATACATGGTGAATTCCCAGACTACCTTAGAGGACAATGTGTGACTTTGTCTCAAAAAGCCAAACTAAACCAAACCAACCAATCAACAAAAAGAAATGAAGAACATGATAATTCAAGAAAAAGGCAGCTTAAAAATTGTTAGGATGTATTGTAGAATTGCTTTACCTCCCTTTACTCAGGAGAGGTCTTGAAGATAGTCCATGTTTCTATTGATCTCTGCTTCTAGAGGGAGAACAACAGAATGCTTTTTTTCTGCCTAGCTTAGATCTATCTCAAGATCAATGAATATGTAAAATAAAATTTCTATGTGAAGGGTAGAAGGGCAGAAGAACAACCCACTTATACACAGAATAGGATTACAAAGCAAACCACAGGCATGCTAGAAACCTAAAATTAACTGGGGAAAGAGATTTTGTGCAGAAGCAGAAGATCAAAATCTCTCAGTCTATAGGAATTTACAAAACTGCATGTATTCTGAAAGTAGGATATACACACAGAAATTACCTGAGAAGTGAACTGACAACAGGTTATAAGAACTTGAAAATGATATGCCTGACAGCACCATTAGTATCCAGGGTATGTAAAGAACTAAGAATTCTCAATGATGAGAGGAAAGAAATTGATTCAAAAGTAGACAATAGGAAGCCTGTGAGATGGCTCAATGGATAAAAGTTCTTGTCTCTTTGTCTGAATTTAATCTCTAGGATCTATACCACCAGAAATGACTCCCATGAGTTGTCTTCTCACCTTTACAAATGTTCCTGAAAACACACTTTCTGTCCATCCCAATCCCTTTCTCTCCAAACAAAAATTGTAAAAGCAAAAAAGTGGACAGTAGACCTAAATAGATACCTCTCAATGCAATGCATACAAGGGCCAGCAAGATAGCTTGGCATGTAAGGGTCTTTGTTGCTAAGCTTGATGACTTGAACTCAATGATGGTAATCTCTGCAAGTTGCCCTCTGACTGTCATTCATGTGCCTTGGCACACAGAACACACACAGGGAACCAATTAATAAATAATAGATATATGTAAAGGGGGTCAATGCAATGGAGAAACTAATGTATTTATTAACTGGATAAAACTTACACACAAGCTGGGAAAATCGAAGCGTGTCAGGCTTCCAAGACAGCAAATTTTTGCTTTCCCTTTCCTTTTATCCTCTCCTGTGCCCATACACCTGTCCATGCCCAAGAGGGGCATGAACAGTATTGTGGACTCACCCCTAAAGATATAGATTTCAATAAAGACTATGATGCGATAGAAGATTAATAAGGAAATAAGTGGACTAAAACAACACCATAATCTAGTAAAACTGAATGTATACACCACACTCCACCCTAAAACAAGACATGTATTCTTCTATACGACACATAAACATTTTCCATATGCCAAGCATCAGATAATATCAATAAATCTTAAAAGACTGAAGTAATAAAAGGTTTCTTTGATCATAATAGATTGAAATTAGAATAGTCACAAATGTGTAAATCCAGGAATATTTGTTTTAAAGGAAGGATGTCATTATATAATCTATGATGACTGTTTTTGGCTGTCATCTTGACTACATCTGGAATTAACTAAAACCCAAGCAACTGCATACACCTGTCAAGAGGACATTTCTTATTAATCATTTGAAGTGGGAAGATCAACTTTGTTTTTTGTTATTTTTGTTTTTCTTCTTCTTTTTTGGGATGGGATTTCTCTGTATAAGAGCCTTAGATGTCTTGGGACTCACTTTGTAGACTCGGCCGACCTTAAATTCACAGAGTTGCACCTGTCTCTGTCTCCTGAGTGCTGGGATTAAAGTTGTACACCACCCACAGGAAGACCCACTTTTAATTGGATCTTTTGAGGTGTAAATATGGATCATTAATATAGCTCTTTTAATGTGGGAAGATCCACCTTTTAATCTGGGACATACCTTTTGCAAACCTATCAGAATTACACCTGACTTTTCCATGGAAACTCTGAAAGCCAGAAGGTCCAGGATAAATATTCTACCAACACTAAGAGACCATGGATGCCAGCCCAGACTAATATACACAGCAAAGCTCTCAATCACTATAGATGGAGAAAACAAGATATTCCATGAGAAAACTAGACTCAAGCAATACATATCCACTGACTTAGCCCTACAGAATGTTTTGGAGGGAAAACTCCAACACAAGGAAATGAACTACAACCAGAAAAACATAGGCATTAGATAATCCCATTTTACCAACAGCAAAAAGGGCAAGGGGGTGGAATTCCACACATAATTCCACCACCAGCAACCATTCCAAATCAAAGAAGAATGA
Source organism: Mesocricetus auratus (assembly GCF_017639785.1). Classification (NCBI taxonomy): domain Eukaryota; kingdom Metazoa; phylum Chordata; class Mammalia; order Rodentia; family Cricetidae; genus Mesocricetus; species Mesocricetus auratus. The sequence continues at coordinate 6,554 of NW_024434918.1, read as the reverse complement.
GCAATCAATGGTCATTAATATCCCTCAATATTGATTGCCTTAATTCACCCATAAAAAGACACAGGCTAACAGAATGGATTTGAAGACAGAACCCATCCTTCTGCAGCATACAAGAAACACACCTCACCCTCAAAGACAGACATTACCTAAGAGTTAAAGGTTGGGAAAAGATTTTCCAATCAAATGGACCCAAGAAACAAGCAGGGCTAGCAATCCTAATATCTAACAAATTAGATTTTAAAATAAAATCAATCAAAAGAGATGAAGGAGGTCATTACATACTTATCACAAGCGAAATCCACCAAGAAGAAGTTTCTATTCTGGACATCTATACCCCCAAATACAAAGGCATCCATATTCATAAAAGAAACATTACTAAAACTCAAATCACATATAAAGCCCCACACGTTTATAGTGGAAGATTTCAACACCCCACTCTCACCACTAGACAGAAATACTTGACAGAAATTTGAAGGAAAGGGTCTAATAGAAGTAATGACCCAACTGGGATTAACAGACATCTACCGAACATTTCTTCCACATAAAAAAGAATATACCTTCTTTTTTATTATCATTTTTTATTTTAATTTTAAATAGCTTGTTTTACATGTCAATCCCAGTTCCCTCTCCCTCCCCTCCTCCCCCACTCCCCTTCCCCCCCTCCCTCCCACCCTATTGCCAAATCCTTCCACATAGGGGATATCTAGAGTCTGTCATTTTACTCTTGGTAGGGTCAAGGCACTCCCCTAAGAGTCCAGGCTGAGAGGGCATCTCTCTTTGTGCTATAGGCACATGAAGACAGTTTGTATACCAGGGATAGACACTGATCCACAGCTCAGGACCCCATAGGTTGCCCAAGCCTTCTCACTGACACTCACATTTGGGGGATCCAGATCAGTCCCATGCTGGCCTCCCCACTGTCGGTCTGGGGTCCAAGAGCACTCCCCTGTTCAGATCAGCTGTCTCTGCTGGTTTTGCCAGCCCATTCTTTGCCAATTTGCTCATCACTCCTCTCTCTCTGTCACTGGGTTCCTTGGGTTCAGTTCAGTAATTAATTGTGGGTTTGCCTCTGCTTCCATCAGTCACAGGATGAAGGCTCCCAGATGGTTATAGACATCAAGTTCATTATCAGGAATGGGCATTCGAGGTGGTCCCTCCACTATTGCTTAGCTTGCCAATTGATGTTATACCTTTAGATCACTCGAGGTCACTCTGTTGCCTGATCTGTCTTCGATCCTATGATTCCCTCTTCCCCCTATTCTACCCACACCCCCTCAAATTCCTGTTCCCCCATGACCAACCTGGGAAGAATAGAGGGGCTAAAGAGGAAGGGAGTTGGTCATGGGGGAACAGGAAGAATATACCTTCTTCTCACCACCACATGGAACCTTCTAAAAAATGGACCACATACTTGGCAACATGTCAAACCTCAGCAGCTGCAAAAAATTGGAATAACTCCATGTATCTTATCAGACCACCATGCGTTAAAATTAGAATTCAAGAACAACACAAATTGCAGAAAACCTACAAACTCATGGAAATTGAATAATGCAAAACTGCACCATTCGTGGGTCAAAGAAGAAATAAAAAAAGAAATTAAAGACTTCCTAGAATTCAATGAGAATGAAGACACAACATACCCAAACCTATGGAACAGTTTGAAAGCAGTGCTTCGGGGGAAGTTCATAGCACTAAGTGCCCACATGAAGAAACTAGAGAGTAGTTATCCTAGAGAATTAACAGCACAGCTGAAATCTCTAGAACACATAGAAGCAAACTCCCCTAGGAGGAGTAGATACAGGGATATAATCAAACTGAGGGCTGAAATCAATAAAGTAGAAGCTAGGAAAACAATACAAAGAATCAATGCAACGAAGAGTTGGTTTTTTGAGAAAATCAACAAGATAGACAAACCTTTGTCCAAACTTACCAAACACCAGAGTGTGAACATGCAAATTAACAAAATCAGAAATGAAAAGGGGGACATAACAACGGACTCTGAGGAAATCCAGAGAATCATCTGGTCATACTTTGAAAACCTGTAGTCCACAAAATTCGAAAATTTAAAGGAAATGGATGACTTCCTGAATAGCTATCACTTGCCAAAATTAAATCAAGAACAGTTGAGCAATTTAAATAGACCTATAACCCCTATGGAAATAGAAGCAGTCATCAAAAGTCTCCCAACGGAAACAAAAGCCCTGGTCCAGATGGCCTCAGTGCAGAATTCTACCAGAAATTCAAGGACAGCTTATACCAATTCTTCTCAAAGTATTCCATGCAATAGAAGCAGAAGGGTCTTTGCCAAACTCTTTCTACGATGCTTCAATTACCTTGATCGCCAAGCCACACAAAGACACAACTAAGAAAGAGAACTTCAGACCAATATCTCTCATGAACATTGATGGAAAAATACTCAATTAAATACTGGCAAATCAGATCCAAGAACACATCAAAACAGTCATTCACCACGATCAAGTAGGTTTCATGCCAGGGATGCAGGGATGGTTCGATCATATGAAAATCAATCAATGTAATCCACCATATAAACAAGCTGAAAAACAAAAATCACATGATCATCTCACTAGATGCTGAAAAAGCCTTTGACAAAATCCAACACCCCTTCATGATAAAGGTTTTGGAGAAATCTGGGATAACAGGAACATACCTAAACATAATAAAAGCTATATACAGCAAACCAACAGCCAACATCAAACTAAATGCAACAGAAACTCAACGAGCTTCCTCTAAAATCAGGAACAAGACAAGGCTGTCCACTCTCTCCATACCTTTTCAATATTGTATTTGAAGTTCTAGCCAGAGCCATACGACAATAAAAAGAGATCAAGGGGATACAAATTCGAAAGGAAGAGGTCAAACTTTCACTATTTGCAGATGATATGATAGTTTACATAAATGACCCAAAGAACTCTACCAGGGAACTATTACATCTGATTAACAGCTTCAGCAAAGTGGCAGGCCACAAGATCCACTGAAGAAAATCAGTAGCCCTACTATATACAGATGATAAAGGGCTGAGAAAGAAATCAGAGAAACATCACTGTTAAGGGAAGCCTTTTTCTTTGAGAGAAGCCTTCCTGCCAGCCTGGTTCTAGAGCCGCATTAATCCCAAATAAACACACAGGAGGCTATATTAATTATGAAGCTGTTGGCCTTGCTTGTTTCTTACTGGCTAGCTCTGACTTAAGTAATTACCCCATAATTGTTAATCTAAGTATTTCTCTTACCGGAGAATAGTTCTGGGCTTCCTACCCCATGGCGTTACATCTTGACTCTCTGTGTTTCTCCTTCCCAGAGTTCTCCTGGACTCCTAGTACCACTTATCTTGGTTCCCTATTGGCCCAACAGTGCTTTATTGACATATACATAGGACTTCCCTTCATCACATAGCCCTTTACAATTGCCACAAACAACATAAAATACCTTGGTGTAACACTAACCAAACAAGTGAAAGACCTGTATGGCAAGAATATTGAGTCTTTAAAGAAAGAAATTAAAGAAGCCCTCAGAAAACGGAAAGATCTCCCATGCTCTTGCATAGGTAGGATCAATGTAGTAAAAATGGCAATCTTGCCAAAAGCAATCTACAGACTCAATTTAATCCCTATCAAAATACCAGCACAATTCTTCATAGACCTTGAAAGAACAATAATCAATTTTGTATGGAAAGAGAAAAGACCCAGGATAGCCAAAACAGCCCTGTTCAACAAGGCAACGTCCGGAGGCATCACCCTCCCTGACTTCAAGCCCTATTATAGAGCTGTAGTCCTGAAAACAGCTTAGTATTGGCACAAAAATAGACAGGTAGACCAATGGAATTGAATTGAAAACCCTGATATTAACCCACACACGTATGAACATCTGATCTTTGACAAAGAAGCTAAAAATATACAATGGAATAAAGAAAAGCATCTTCAACAAATGGTGCTGGCATAACTGGATGCTGGCATGTAGAAGAATGTCTATCGCCATGCACAAAACTTAAGTCCAAATGGATCAAAAAACTCAACATAAATCCAGCCACATTGAACTTCTTAAAAGAGAAAGTGGGTGGTACCCTTGAACGAATTGGTACAGGAGACAGTTTCCTGAACATAACACCAGTAGCACAGACAGTGAGATCAACAATTAATTAATCGGACCTCCTGAAACTGAGAAACTTCTGTAAGCCAAAGGACACAGTCAGCAAGACAAAAAGTCAGCCCACAGAATGAGAAAAAACATTCACTAACCCCACATCTGACAGAGGGCTAATCTCCAAAATTTACAAAGAACTCAAGAAGCAAGTCTCTAAAACACCAAAAGATCCAATTAAAAAGTGGGGTACTGAACTAAATAGAGAATTTTCAATAGAGGAGTCTAAAATGGCTAAGAGACACTTGAGAAAGTGCTCAACATCCTTAGCCATCTGCGAAATGCAAATCAAAACAACTCTGAGATACCATCATACTCCTGTCAGAATGGCTAAGTCAAAAACACCAAGGACAATTTATGCTGGAGAGGATGCGGTGAAAGGGAATACTCCTCCATTGCTGGTGGGAGGGCCAACTTGTTCAGCCACTTTGGAAATCAGTATGGAGATTCCTCAGAAAAATGGGAATAAACCTACCACAAGACCCAGCAACTCCACTCTTTGGCATATATCCAAAAGATGTCCATTCATACAACAAGGATGGCTGTTCCACTATGTTCATAGCAACACTATTTGTAATAGCCAGAACCCGGAAGCAACCTAGATGCCCCTCAACCAAAGAGTGGATAGAGAAAATGTGGTACATTTACACAATGGGGTACTATTCAGCAGAAAAAAATAATGCAATCCTGAGATTTTCAAGCAAATGGATGGCACTAGAAGAAACCATCCTGAGCGAGGTAACCCAGTCACAAAAAGAGAAACACAGCATGTACTCTCTCATATATGGATTTTAGATATAGATCTGGGGAGTGCCAGCCTACAATCCCATGGCCAGAGAGTCTGAGAAACAGAAACTTCATTTAGTGGCTGATGGAAGAAGAGGCAGACTCCCACAGCTAAGCACTGAGCTGAACTCAAGAAATCCAGTGACAGAGAGGGAGGAATGATGACGAAAGGGGGCTGGTTTAACCCCCAGAAACAGCTGACCTGACAAGGGTTATCTCTTGAATCCCAGACTGATGCCTGGGAATCCAGCATGTCACTGATCAAGACTCCCTGAATGTGGGTGTCAGTGAGGAAGCCTAGGTAATCTATTGAGCTTTGGCTAATAGATCAGTATTTAACCCAGGTATACACATGGAATTTGGGCTCCCATCCAACAATGAGAAATGCACTCTCACCCTGAACTCTTGGGGGAGGGTCTAGCCCCTGCCTTGCATGAAAGACAGACTATGGATACCCCCATGGAGGGCCTCACCCTCCCTGGGGAAATGAGGGGATATTGGGGGGTTGTGTGGTTATTTGGGGACTACAATGCGGCAGAGCCCAGACGGCTGGTGGGGGATAAACCAAAGCGGCTAGCAAGAAAAAGCTTCCTTTAACAAACAGGAAAATATTACAGACAACAAAGAAAGTCAGAACATTATAAGTGAATACTTTTAAGAAGTAGTCAACAACCTATGCAGACCCATAACAAATTAGTTGAATAGTAATAAAAATCCTGCTAATTAAAAATTTTTCCAGGGCTAGATAGATTCACAGGAGAATTTTACCAGATCTACAGCCAATACTTCTAAAGTATTAAAAATTAACAGAAGACACACTTCCAAACTCCTTCTGTGACACTAGTATCACAGCAGTAACAAAAAAGAAAACTGCAGGCCAGTATGCCTGATACACATAGATTTTAAAAATTCTGAACTTGATGTCCATAACCATCCTGGAGCCTTCATCCAGTGACTGATGGAAGCAGAGGCAAACACCCACAGTTAAACACTGAACAGAACCCAAGGAACCCAGCGACAGAGAGAGAGGAGCTAAGAGCAAATTGGCAAAGAATGGGCTGGCAAAACCAGCAGAGACAGCTGATCTGAACAGGGGAGAGCTCTTGGACCCCAGACCGACAGTGGGGAGGCCAGCAGGGGACCGATCCAGAACCCCTGAATGTGAGAGTCAATGAGGAGGCCTGGGCTATCTGTGCGGTCCTGAGCAGTGGATCAGTGTTTATCCCTCGAATACAAACAGATGTCGTGTGTCCATAACACAAAGAGGGTGCTCTCTCTGCCTGGACTCTTAGGGAAGTACCTGGACCCTACCTTGAGTGAAATGACAGAATCTAGATATTCCCTATGTGGAAAGAATTGGCAATAGGGTGGGAGGATGGGGGGTGGTAGGGGGTGAGGGAGGAGGGGAGGGAGAGGGAACTGGGATTGACATGTAAAACAAGCTATTTAAAATTAAAATAAAAAAAGAAAAAAATTTCAGTAAAATATTTCTAAACTGAATACAGACATGCCAAAAAGATTACACACCATGACCAAGTTGGTTTTATTCCCAAGACGCAGAAATGATTCAGCATTCACAGGAAAATAAATGTAACAAACCAAAGGAATTAAAG
>NW_024434917.1:0-20877 GCF_017639785.1 Mesocricetus auratus | reverse complement strand
TGTTTCCTCATGAGTAGACTCGGGACATGCATTATGGGCAGGGCTATCATGTGAACAATGCTTGTGTTCTTCTCTGAGCATATGATATTAGATGCGGATCTGTACTAAAACACAGCTACTTGGTGACTCGGATCAAGTATTGCTGGGTTATTACTCGTGAGAGACCTTGTTAGCCCCAGGCCTGCTGTGAGCAGCACATTAGATGAGGCTCAAGGTCCTGTACAATGACATGGTATTTATGAAAAGTCTTCCGGATGGCCTTGAACTTGATATGCAGCCAAGGGTGAATGTGAATTTCTAGTCCTTCTGCTTTCACTTACCAAGTGCTAAGATTACAGGTGTGTCACCACTCACATCTTATAAGACGGTAGACATCTGCCTCAGGGCTTTGGACGTCATAGACAGGTTCTCTACCAACTGAGCTGTGTCCCTGGCTCTCCCTTCCTTCCTTCCTTCCTTCCTTCCTTCCCTTCCTTCCTTCCTCCCTCCTTCCTTCCCTCCCTTCCCTCCTTCCTCCTTCCTTTTCCCTCCTCCCTCCCTCCCTCCCTTCCTCCTTCCTCCCTCCCTCCCTCCTTCCCTTCCTTCCTTCCTCCCTCCCTCCTTCCCTCCCTTCCTTCCATCCTTCCTCTCTTTCTTTCTTCTTTGTTGGGGGTGGGGAGAAAAGATCTTGCTATGTAGCCTCGGTTGGCCTTGGATTTGTGATTCTCCTTCATCAGTTTCCAGCGTGCTGGGGTCACATGGTCACCACCACTTCTACCAATAAATTTCATTGATTTTTAAAAAAATTTAGCTGGGTGTTGGTGGCGCACGCCTTTAATCCCAGCACTCGGGAGTCAGAGGCAGGCGGATCTCTGTGAATTCGAAGCCAGCCTGGTCTACCAAGTGAGTTCCAGGACAGCCTCCAAAACAATACAGAGAAACCCTGTCTCGAAAAAAGCAAAACAAGCAAAAAATGAATAGTTTGGGCTGACAGATGGCTCAGAGGTTAAGAGCACAGGCTGTCCTTCCAGAGGATCCAGTTTCATATGGCCGCTCACAACTGTATATGATTCTAGTTTTAGGGGATCTGCCACCCTTTTCTGGCTTCTTTTGGCACTGAGCTACACATGTAATACATAGACACATATGCAGTCAAAAGACCCACATAATAAAAATAAACTAAGAAATAAAAACAAGTTCTTTTAGCCTTTTGCCATCTTCCTTGAAACGCCTGCTCCGTGAGAATGAAGCGAACAGAGAAGAAGAAATGTGAAGGCTGAAAGAAAGAGGAGAAATGTGAGGAGAGGTCCACATAAATTACCCGCGCACCCCCAAGGGCTGCAGGGACAGAAAAGGGACGCTGAAGGCTCGGACATTGGCACAGGTCGCTGGATGTATGCTACGTCAGCAGTGAGTCTCAGTGGATCTGGGACATCACCATCTGCTCCCAGAGACTGCCCGAGAGACTGTCTGTCTGCCTTCCTTACCACCAGAATAGTCCCACTGACCCTCTGTCCTGGACCTCCAGAGACTTCTGTTCTCACTTGTGGCCAAGCGTAACTCGTGTATAGTAAGTCATGTTTCTTGGTGTCTCAGCTGAAGAATCAAAATTAAGTAAATACAAATTAAAAACAAGAAATAGTTTCTGCATTTAATGGCAAACTTATAGGAATAGCACAAAAGATGGACAATATTAAAAGCAAGTATTTCCTGGGAGTAGGAAAGTAGCTTAGCTGTTAAGAGCTCTTCCTGATTTTCTCTACAGACACACAAACACACACATACAAGCACACATGCACATACTGAAACATACATACATGCATACAGAGAGACACACATGCACATAGAGAGACATGTGCACACAGAGGGGCACACAGACAGACTCACAGACACACAGACACACAGACACACACACACACACATGCATGCACATGCACACACACACCTCAAAACCAAGTATTTCCATGCAGGACAACACTGAAAAATACACTAAATAGATGAACTCTTCCTTCCTTCCTTCTCTTTCTGCTTTTTGGTTTTTTGAGACAGCGTTTCTCTGTGTGACAGCCATGGCCTGCCTCTGCCTCCCAAGTGCTGGGATTAAAGTCGTGAATCACCACCGCCCAGGTGAACTCTATTTTCTTACAAAAACCCCACCAACACCATTTAGTTGCTCTCAATACAGAAATTTGCTTACATCGACAGACCCAAATGTTATGGACTGAATTGTTAGCTCGGGGGATAAGAGCATGCAGTGCTCTTGCAGAGGACCTGAGCTCAGTTCCCAGCAGTGATATCAGGCAGCTCACATCCAACTGCAATTCTCTGTGTTCACACGCATGAACACGCACACGTAATTAACAATGAGATCTCCTGTAAAAATATCCAAACGCTGGCACTGTGTGGAGACTTTTGGCAGCTTCATTTTTAACTGTTGAAAGCTGAAACAAGTTCATGGAGCATGATGACTTGAACTAATGCTCTGCTTTCCATATTTCTATCACAAATGCGCATACAAAAGAAACTCAACAAATGGCCACTGCCTTCATGTGTTTCCACTCAGGGACCTTATGACCCCAGGGGGATAATCTAACAATTCAGGGCTGTGGATAACAGGAAGAAGAAAGAAAAAGTTTCCAGGGTCCTGTCCTGTCTGTTGCCCCTCCCCCCTTTTTCTGTGCTGACGTCAACCCCAGGACCTCATGCAAGTGCCACTAGAGATTGGAGCATCGGCTCAGTGGGTAAGAGTACACACCGCACTTACAAAGAACCTGGGTGTGTCTGGGAGCCACCGTGAACTGCACCCCCAGCCCCGCAGCAGAGACTACATTGCTTTTCCATCATTGTAATCATGTTTGACACAGATAGCATGGAACCAACCAGGGAGGCCTAGGTGTCCACCCGCAAAGGGCCAATAGTCGGGCTCTCCAAGGTACAGCCCTCTTGAATCCCTGTGCAGCTCCTCACCGGAGAGTCTATGATTGTAAACACCAGTCCCTCAGTGAGCTACACTTCCGGCCCTTATCTATTGAGACAGCCTTGAACATTTGACTCTCCTGCCTCTGCCTCCCTAACAGCTGGTGATTACAGATGTGGCTGCCACGCCCTGGTTCTGGGTTGCTTTTTTCCTTTTTTTTCAAGTGCAGAGTTTCAAACTCAGGGTCTCACACACCGGAGGCGAGCTTGCTGGTTTCACGACCCCTGGCTTGTAACAATGACGTTTCTCCATCCCTCCAGTAGAGGGCATATTCTCCCAGCAGCGTTTGTAGCCCAGTGTGTTCTTTACCAATCCTGCTTGAGAGAAACTCTTCTGCAGGTGGAGCTTGGCCCAGTCAGTCCACACTGGTGTCAGAGAGCAGTGGCCCTGTGGTGGCTGCTCCTTGAAGATTAGTTATCTAAGTCCGGTGGCTGCTGCTTCCACACAGAGCCAGCATGTCGTCCGGGCCCAAGCTGCTACCGAGGGTGATGTCTGGGTCCGTGGTCCATCCGCAGCTGGGCTCTGTGTTGTGTTTGTGGCCTGTGTCGCCTCAAGAGGCCTTAGGAACCGTGCAAGATGAAATCCGAGGGCCATGCTGAGCTGGCCCCGCCCTTTGCTGGCCCTGGGAAAGCTGGCCTTGTCTCTCGCTGGACACACAGCAGGAGAGCTGGCCCCTGCACTAGGGAGAGATAGCCCCATCCCTCACCACAGGCCAAGGTGAACTTACCCTGAGGGCGTGCATGTAGTGCATTAACAGGCTCAGCTACCGCCCAGGCCCACAGCCAGGCCTTGGGTTGCCCATCCTGGCATCTACCCCATCGAGGACCTGTTGGAGCTCGTGAAGGGTCTGGTCCTGGGGAACTACCTGCAGGATCTCCATGATCTGGAGTGGGGGTGACAACAGGAGTGACTCATTGCAATGTACACTCGCTAGTAAGGCTGATGGAGAAAGGGTGCACTAACTACACACACTGAGGACCCCAGTGCCACCCGGAGAGGCAGTAAAGAGGACAAGCTAAGAGGTGTCCTGTTGTTTTTGTTTTTTCTTGTTGTTCTTATTTCCGCTGGGCTTGGATTTTTTGTTTTGGTTTTTTGGTTACTTGCTTTGTTTTGTTTTGTGGGGGAGCGCTAAAGGGTGAGGGGAGGCTCCGGGGGGACTTGGAGGTGAATGCAATTGGGATGCATGATGTGAAACTCCCAAAGAATCAATAAACAAGTTAAACTGGAAAAAAAAGATTTGTTGCCTAATATAAGTAGCTGTTACAGTGTATCATTTACATAACATGCAAGGAAAACTCTATGTTTAAAAGAGATACTTGGACACGATTAAGGGAAATTTGATCTGCAGCTGGTTAAATCCAAAGACACGGGCTCTGGGATGGAGAGGGCAGCTGCAGTTGCCTTCTTCTTTTTTTTTTTTTTTTTTCGAGACAGGGTTTCTCTGTATTGTTTTGGAGGCTGTCCTGGAACTCACTCTGTAGACCAGGCTGGCCTCGAACTCACAGAGATCCGCCTGCCTCTGCCTCCCGAGTGCTGGGATTAAAGGCATGCGCCACCAACGCCCGGCTGCAGTTGCCTTCTTACCAAACTTTCGTGGGTTTAAGCATCTACTGTTGACTGTTCGCCTCTATCTGTGTCTATGGATATTTTATTGTAATGAAGGCCTCCCTCACCCTTGCTTATTGTCGGTTTGTTGCATTTTACTGAATTATTTGCTCACTGAATATTACTGAATCAGTAAAGCCTCTTGTTCAGGCAGCTTGTTGCATGTCTGACCAGCGGCAAACCCCTCCATACTCATGGTCTTCCAGACCCGCCTCCAGGAATGTTCCTTGAGCACGACTTCCTTTCTGGTTCAGCCTTCACTTTCTGCACTGGCTAGTTTTGTGTGTCAACTTGACACAAGCTAGAGTCATCAGAGAGGAAGGAGCCTCAGCTGACGAAAGGCCTCCATGAGACCCAGCTGTAAGGCATTTTCTCAATTAGTGATCAGTGGACGAGGGCCAGCCCGTGGTGGGTGGTGCCATCCCTGGGCTGCTGGTCCTGGGTTCTATAAGATAGCAGGCTGAGCAAGCCATGGGGAAGCAAGCCAGTAAGCAGCTCCCTCCATGGCCTCTGCATCAGCTCCTGCCTCCAGGTTCCTGCCCTGTTTGAGTTCCTGTCCTGACTTCCTTCAGTGATGATGTGGAAGTGTAAGCCAAATAAACCCTTTCCTCCCCAACCTGCTTTTTGGTCCTGGTGTTTTTTCACAGCAATAGAAATCCCGACTAAGACAAATCCTAACCCAAATCGACAGCAAGCCATTTCTCAAAGATCCCCTGTTTCTTTAGTGAGGAATCCCATGTAGAAACTGGTATCTGAGCCGCACCAGGCTGGGACTCAGATCAGTCTCGCTCAGCCATCATCAGAGAAGCTGCCTCCCACAGCAGATGGGAACTAATGCAGAGACCCACAGCTGGCAGACACTCAGAGACTGAGAGTCTAAATGGAGACCCACAGCTGGCAGACACTCAGAGACTGAGAGTCTAAATGGGACTCATCAGACTCTCCCCTCAGGACTCAGAACTCTACAGAAGAGGAGGCAGGAGGATTGGAAGAGCCAGAGGGGGATGGAAGACACCAGAGAAACTGTCTTCCAGATACAAGAGTGCTGATACACACATGAGCTCACAGAGACCATGGCAGCGTACATACAGCCTGCACAGGTCCAAGCCAGATGGAGTCCCAGTGCTGAGGGGGGAGTTGACATGAGCTCCCATCCCTAAACAGGCAACTACCTCGAATTGACAGTTGCTTACAAAGGAAAAATCAGTTTTGCATGAAGTCTCTCACTGGATATATAAACCACACTTCATGGCAGGCCCAATGCGCAGCAGTAATGGTAAACACAAGAACTCAATGCTATTTTACTTTAAGCTACTTTTGGAGAACATTTCTGTTGATTTTTTCACCTTACTGGTCTTTTGCATATATATTATGGTTTCCAATTCTGTTTTTATGGATTTCGTCTGTATGTGTGTTCATAATGCTTTTTCTTTGCTTTTGTTTTTTTTAAATTCTGTCTTGTTTGGTTTATTTTCATTTGCCTGTATGTTTTCTAAAGAGAGAGAAAGAAGACATCGAGTTGGGTGAGTGGGGATATGAGGAGGATGGAGGAGGAGATGAGGGAGGGAAAGCCACAGTCAGAATATATTGTTTGAAAAAAATCACTTTCAGTTAAGAGAAAATGGGACCTGGTTGCTAACTATGCTCACTTCTACTGGGGCCTCTGCTTTGAGGCCCTGACATTGAGTTAGGAGCCTCAGGCATACCTGCACATACACACAGAAACAGAGACTGCACATACATACACACAGAAACAGACTGCATACGTGTGCATATGCACATACACACAGAAACAGTGCATACGTGTGCATATGCACATATACACTGAAACAGAGTGCATACATGTGCACATGCACATACATACAGAAACAGAGACTGCACATGCACATACACACAGAAACAGAGACTGCACATGTGTGCACATGCACATACACACAGAAACAGAGACTGCACATGTGTGCTCTTGCACATACACACAGAAACAGAGACCTGCACACGTGTGCACATGCACATACACACAGAAACAGAGACTGCACACGTGTGCACATGCACATATACAGAGAAAAAGAGATCTAGGTGGCGTGGTTCAAATCTTTAATTCCAGCACTCAGGAGGCAGAGGCAGGCGGATCTCTGTGAGTTTGAGGCCAGCCTGGTCTACAGATCGAGTTCCAGGACAGTCAGGGCTATGTAATAAAGAGAACCTGTCTCAAAAAGTAAAACAACAAAAAGAAGCCAAGACAGGGTGTATATCAGGAACATGAATTTATACTGCTAATTCTAGCTCCAGTGCAGCAAAGACTTTCCCATCCTTGTGACTTCTCTTCCTAACAGCGTAAGAGCACAGCCCCATTAATCAGAGCCCAAGAATTTACAAGGCAGAGTTTCAGAGCTGCTAAGTGTAGCTCTGCTGAGAGGAAAACTTAGGATTCTGTAACATGAAAAACAAATGACCCAGAGACAGATACCGGGGTTCAAGCGTCAAGCTGAAGCTCAGAAAAGCAAAGCAGCTGGGCGCCAGCTCTCTCTCTACCTCAGACTGAAGGCGATCCTGACTCTACCAAACCTCAAACCGCTGCCTCTCCTCAGTGTGGCTGGAGAATCCTGAGACTGAATGTCTCCCTGTCCTCAGCGTGGCTGGAGAATCCTGAGACTGAATGTCTCCCTGTCCTCAGCGTGGCTGGAGAATCCTGAGACTGAATGTCTCCCTGTCCTCAGCGTGACTGGAGAATCCTGAGACTGAATGTCTTCCAATCCTCAGTGTGGCTGGAGAATCCTGAGACTGAATGTCTTCCAATTCTCAGCATGGCTGGAGGATCCTGAGACTGAATGTCTCCCTGTCCTCAGTGTGGCTGGAGAATGAGTGCTCTATACTTACCCTGCCCTGTCTTATAAACCTCCCTAGTGCTGGGATGAAAGGCGTGTGATCCCAGGTGCTGAGATCATCTTTGTGTGAGCTGTTTCTCTTCAGGACTGGATCAGTCTGGTGTAGATCTGGACATTGGACTCACAGAGATCTGTCTACCTCTTAATCCTGAGTCCCTAGGATTAAAGGTGTGTGCCTGGTTTCCATGGCTAACTAGTATGGCTGCTTTGCTATTTTGTTCTCTGGAGGCTTTAATAAATCACAAACAATATATCACCACAGGATTCAGTCTGGTGGCAGTTCTTTTTGTAAGATTTATTTATTTTGCCGGGCGTCGGTGGCGCATGCCTTTAATCCCAGCACTCAGGAGGCAGAGGCAGGAGGATCTCTGTGAGTTCCAGACCAGCCTGTTCTACCGAGCGAGTTCCAGGACAGAGTCCAAAACAATACAGAGAAACCCTGTCTCGAAAAACCAAAAAAATAATTTATTTTATTTTATTATTTTATTTTGCTATGAGTATTTTTGCCTTCACATATGTATGTGTACCATGTGTGTGCCTAGGTCAGAAGAGGACTTTGGTTGGGTCCCCTGGGACTGGAGTTACAGATGTTCTTGAGCCGCCATGTGGGTTCTGGGAATGGAACTTGGTCCTCTGGAAGAGCAACAAGTGCTGTGAATCAATAACTCCATGCCCTGAGTAGAATTCTCACAGGCAAAAAGTGTGTTCAGTGAATGACACAAATCCCAAGTATGCAATGCAACAGATTCAGTGCAGTAGTACCTCCTAAGGTCCTGGACATTTATTCTAAGTCTCTTTTTATTGTCCTTCTTAAGATTTATTTACTCTGTATATAGTGTTCTGCCTGCATGTAACACTCAGTGTAGTAGTACCTCCTAAGGTCCTGGACATTTATTCTAAGTCTCTTTTTGTTGTCCCTGTTAAAGATTTATTTACTATGTATACAGTGTTCTGCCTGCACGTAACACCTACAGGCCACCAGATCTCGTTGTAGAAGGCTATGAGCCACCATGTGGTTGCTGGGAATTGAACTCAGGGTCTCTGGAAAAGCAGCCAGTGCTCTTAACCACTGAGCCATCTCTCCAGCCCTTGGGTCTCAGTCCCCTCCCCGCCCCCAAAGCCCCATCAGTGTTTCTGCCTCGTCACCCTACCTCGTCAGAGACAGCCAGTGCTCCAGTGCCTTGCCTGGTCTGTAACAGGGCCTGGCTGCCTGCCTTCCAGCGGGCCTCCTCCCACCCCAACCCCTGGGACTGGCCTTCAGCTTCCTTCTGTGGCTTCTCTGAGTTTCTTTCTCAGTTCTGTTCTGAATGCTTTTCCCAACCAGGTGTCACCATGAGGCTCGATGTGGAATTGACCCTCCACAAGCTTGATGCTGGTTGATTCCCACACATCCACATTGTGCAGACTTTGAATCCTCTCCCCAAGTCTTTGGTCTGGAATGTGCTTCCAGGAGAAGGCAGCTTACAGTGGTGTTCCTTGAGGAGCACAGCTCTTCAGATGGGGCAGTGCTGTCCTTTGAGGCTCTGCTGAATCCTCTGGTCCTAACTTTTATCTTTAAAGACAGGATCTCACTGTGCAGCTCTCTGGGCTCCAACTACAGAGATCCTCCTGCCTCTGCCTCTCTAGTGCTGGGAGTAAAGGCATGTGCCACCATACCTAGCATAATTCTTTTAATAATTAAAAATAAGCCAGGCGTTAGTGGCATGCCTTTAGTCCCAGCACTTGGGAGGCAGAGGCAGGCAGATCTCTGTGAGTTCGAGGCCAGCCTGGTGGTGTACAGAGTGAGTTCCAGGACAGCCTCCAAAACTGTATAATACAGAGAAACCCTGTCTCGAAAAACAAAAAACAAACAAAAAAATTAAAAATAAAATTAGGAGTCTCTGTGAGTTTGAGGGTAGCCTGGTCTACAAAGCAAGTCTCTGGACAGCCAGGGTTATTTTCCAGAGAAACCCTGTCTCCAAAAACCAAAACCAAACCACAACAAACAAATCAGGTGGTGGTGCATGCGTTTAATTCCAGTACTCAGGAGGCAGAGACAGGCCTGGTTTTTGGTTTCTCTGTAGCCCTGGCTGTCCTGGAACTCGATTTGTAGACCAGGAGAAGACAGGTTACAGTGACATTCCTTAAAGAACACAGCATATGAGATATTAGATACCACCATGGTTTTTTTTCCAAAGTGTGCCTTAAAGATTCTCCTTCTCCTCTTCTCCCCTCCCTCAGCTACTCCTGACCCACCCCACTTGTAGCCCTTTCCTGACGACCCCTTCCCTCCCTCCTGTCCCTCGGGCCCTCTCACCCACTCCTGTCCATCTTCAGCACCTATTTCACCCCTCTTGATCTCCTTTCTAATTCCTCAAGCCTAACTCTTTCAACTTTATTCCTCCTCTCCCTTTTCTTTTTTTAAAAATGAATTCATTTTTTAAATTTATTAGTTTTTGTTTTATATGCATTGGTGCTTTGCCATGGGTGTTAAATCCCCTGGAACTGGAGTTACAGACAGTTGTGAGCTGCCATGTGGGTGCTGGGAATTGAACCCAGGTCCTCTGAAAGAGCAGTCAGTGCTTTTAACCACTGAGCCATCTCTCCAGCCCCCTCTCCCTTTTCTTGTTTCGAAACAGCATCTCATGTAGCCCACAGTGGCTTTGAACTTGCCAAATCTGGCTCCGCTCTCCTGAGCCTCTGGCTGTGTCTCCTGGGTGCTGGGAACCCCGAGGAGCACCACAGCTGTCTCACTTGATGGTCCCCTGACTGCGGAGCTGGTGACATTCTCACAAGGGTGCCTTGTGAGCTTGACTGTGACAGGCCGGATCTGTCACAGGAGCATTTAGTAAATGTGAAACCACTCAGCCTACCACGAGGACTTGGCAAGTGGCCGGAGTGGAGGAAACAAGCAAGAGAGGCGGACGGGTCCCTAAGCGCACGGCAAACACCTATGAATGACTCCTTTTAAGACAGCCTAGAAGGGACTCTGGCGGGTGGGAGCCAAGGCAGGGCCCCGGGAACCAGGAAGTCACACCCGCGTTAATATTTAGAAAGCTGTGGGGTTGTAACAGCCCACTCTCCGTGTGGCTCAGCCATGCGAACATCTGAATAGGCTCTTTGACACAGCCACACCCAGCTCTGGTCCTCGCCAGGACCCTTAGTAACACTTCCGTGCTTTGCCTGTGTCTTCCATGTACATGGATTTCCCCCACAACAACAGGGAGTGTTGTGTATCTTTCTGTCATCCTCCTGCCTCAGCTCCGGCTCCCTTTCCAGTGCAGAGGTGTGCAGTCGGTACGGCTCCCTTTCCAGTGCAGTGGTGTGCAGTCGGTACTTGGAGTTTGAACTGAATCTCCCTGGCCACTCCGATGAAGCCTTATTTTACCGTGCATGCAGTCCTTTGGGCAGACTTCTTTTCCTCCCTGCTTTCTTGCCTTCCCTCCACAGATGCCTGTTTCGTTTGTTTCCATTGGTCCGACAGCCAATCAGCTCCAGGACCTTCCATACAGCCTTAGAGATGACGTGGGCCTTTTGCTGGAGTCCCCAGTGCCAACCTCCCTGAGCTTGCTGCTTTTGCCCAGTAGCAAGACCGGTCGGCAAGTAACAGGTGACTCTGTAGGGCCGTCTTTCCGTGCCAGGATTTTGCTCCAATCCTCAAATCTTTCAGTGGCCCAGGAGCCCCGCTAGGTAGGTTCTGTTCTGCTTGCCTCCCACTGCAACTGTTCCGGCCCCTGCAATCCTACGTGGATTGCTTCAACACCTGCGTCCTGATGAGTCTACCTGCTGCTGGCTGTGGTAAGATGTATTGGCCATTATGTCAGATTCATGGTTAGCTTCCTACCTAGGCCACCACCTGATACAATAGTCTTCTAGGGACAGAGGCGAGAACAAGGCCAGGGAAACAGACCGTGATAAACTCCAGTAGAGCACCACCCACATGAGCTGGGTGAGTTGCTGCTGAATTTGGGCGTGTCTCCTTTAGATCTAGGAGAAATGGTCCTTCTCCACCTTGACTTTCATTATACTTGAATGTTCACAGGCACACACACACACACACACACACACACACACACACAAGCATGTACATGCGTGAGCATGCACAAACAAATTTAAAACATTAAATAGCCTAGTGGTGATGACACAGGTTTTTAATCCCAGCACTCGGGAGGCAGAGGCAGGCAGATCTCTGAGTTCAAGGCCAGTCTGGGCTAGAGTGAGTTCTGGAACAGTCAAGGTTACACAGAGAAACCCTGTCTTGAACTCCTCCTCCAAATTAAAAATGACTGGTTGACTAAGCTGTAGCCATCAAGATCATTCATTCATTTGTTCACTTGCCCAGGGCAACAGGAGATCAACACTGAGCTTCCTCCAGGCTGGATGCTTTCTCCACCCCACTTCTGTTTCCCTGGAAACGCTGCCTGATCCGGTCAGTTGGAGTTCTAAGAATCTGTCTGGTCTGGGAGCTGTCTGATTCATGAATTCTTTGGTTTTTGCCTGTTCAGATAACTCTACCAGATTCAACTGGTCTAAGCAATTTTCCTTTTTAAGACTTTGGGGCTGGGCCAGGCGGTGGTAGTGCACGCCTTTAGTCCCAGTACTCAGGAGGCAGAGGCAGGTGGATGCCTGTGAGTTTGAGGCCACCTGGTCTACAGAGTGAGTGCCAGGATAGGTTCCAAAGCTACATTGAGAAACCCTGTCTCAAAAAACAAAACAAACAAACAAAAAAGTCTTTGGGGCTGTAGATTGCTCCATGCCTCCTAGACAGGGGCTCACAACCTCTGTAACTCCAGTTCTATGGGATCCAAGCCTCTTTGGTTTCAGGCAAAACACATACACATAAAAAAATAAAAACAAGTCATTTACACAGCTGCAAAGCTGCAGCTCTGGATTAGCAGGCAGGAAGGTGCAGTCGCAGGAAGGTGCAGTCGCAGGAAGGTGCAGTCGCCCGTGCGCTCATGGCTGCAGTACCCTCGGTCCTGTGGCGGCTGTCAGTCTTGACAGTGTATCCTTTTCTAATCTATGCTTCTCTGTGAATAAGTAATCTTGCTACTTCTGCAAATCTGACCAGCTGCAACACAGCCACAAGGCACGTGATCTCTTGGAGTGGATTGTGGTGTCCACCTGGGTTAGACAAACTTAACCACATCTAGGATTTGAGATTTCTGCATCTGGGATTCCAGCTACTCTCATGAATTAGAATTGATAGAATCTGCACTTTTCCTGGAAAAAACGGATGGCACAATTTGGAATTACAGTGACCACAGAGTGGAAGGAAGCTTTGGCTTTCGATGATGTCTATTTGTGGGGTTCACTGGAAAAGGAAGGTGCAAGTTACAGCAGCCCTTTAAAGCAGAAGAGGCAAAACTATTTGTGTCTATGTAACAAGCTCTCCTCAGACACTTCTGCCTACATAGGCTTGCGTAAGCTCTCATGTAGCAGACGCTGGTGTTGGACTTGTGATCTGACCACCACACCAACAGCATGGATAACAAGGCTTCAGATGCAGGGCAGATCTGTGTAGAGGAAACATTAACAGAATCATTGTATCTAGGTTAAACATCTGAATGAACAGTTGTTTTCTAGAAGTACTTAGACCTTGAAGAAATCATTGTGGAAAACAGTGATTGTTTGGTGTTATCTATGGAGTTCGTTTTCTGAAAGAGCGTTACAGCCTTTGTATGCTTTGGTCACAAGATGGTCCTGGCACACCTGGATGTCTTGAATAATTGGTTACTGCAAACTGTACACAATAAGGACTGAAGTTACAGGCTTGTGATGTTTCCCTTCAGAGAACATACAGATTACATCAGGGGCTTTGGTATGAAGACTTGTTTTACCCCAAAACCAACTTTTGTGTAACAATCAATAAACAGACTTTTGCTCAGCAGTCTGTCCCTGCTGCCAGAGAGTCTAAAATTCATCTTGGAGAGACCCTCTTTCTTCAACTGACCCACACAGCACAGGACACCTGACGGGTCTGTAGAGAAGGGTGGAGAGAGCTGGGCACAGACACGCAATCCCAGGCCCTAGCAATCAGGAAGATGGCTGTGGATTCAGAGTTAGCCTGGGCTGTGTGGTGAGACTTGTTTCACAAAAGCAAAAATGAACCTGAGCTAGAGAGAGAGAGAGAGAGAGAGAGAGAGAGAGAGAGAGAGAGAGAGATGATGGTGATGATGAATAGAGGTCACTTCCTAAATTCTGGACATTCTCCCTCCATGGAATCATTATCCAAAATGCAACTATTAAATAAAAATTGTGTAGTGCTGGAGATAGCTCACTGGTTAAGAGCACTTACTGGTCTTCCAGAGGACCTGAGTTCAGTTCCCAGCACCCACATCTGATGGTTCACAACTGTCAGCTCCAAGAGGATCCCATGCCTCTTGCCTCCAACCTCCGCAGGCACCTGCATTCATGAGCACACACATACATGTAATTTAAATAATGAAAATAAATCTTAGTTGTGTAGGGTTGGAGATGTAGCTCAGTTGGTAAAATGTTTCCCTACCATGAATGAAATGTTGGATTCAGTCTCAAGCATCACATAAAAGCTAAGTTACGGAGCATCACATGGGAGCTACAAGCAGGAGGACCAGAAGTTCAAGGTCATCCTCAGATACTTAGCAAGTTTAAAGACAGTCCGGACAACGTGAGATTCTGCCTCCAAAATAGAAATAACTCCCCATCCCTTGGTTTTTTTCAAGACCGGGTTTCTCTGCATAACAGCCCTGGCTGTCCTGGAACTCACTTTTTAGACCAGGCTGCCCTTGAGTCTGCCTCCCAAGTGATGGGATTAAAGGTGAATGCCACCACACTGGGCAATATATATTTTAAATTATGGGACTAGGTGCCTGTAGTGGTTCAAATGAACCAACCAGCCTAGACTTTAATCACAATAGTGGGCTTTTGTTGGGTATAAGACACCTAGTGGCCAATGCACTAAAGAACTCTTTGACACCTAACTAAGCTGTGCAGTGTTAAGGCGTTCCTGTGCTCTGCTGTCTATGGATGCTGCACGATCTGGTTATTGGTTGGAGACCTCAGAACTGGTTCTGCTTGTGGGACTTGCCTGATCCTGAGCTCTTCTCTGCTCAGATAAGCTTCACTAGAGTGCACTGGGTGAAGGACTGTTCCTTTCAGCTCCAGCATAATATGCTTTTGTCCTGTAATACTCTTCCAGCCAGGGTGGTGTTGCAAGAAGCCCCACTTGCTAATGAATAGCAGGTGCAGGGAAAGGAAGTCTGGGTCTGTTTTTGCTCACTAGCAACACCTGCTTCTCTTTTTGGTACAGGGAATCAAACCGAGGGCCTCACAAATACTAGGTAAGTACCCCCAAGTTATACCTGTGGCTTATTTTTTTTAAAGACAAGGTCTCATTAAGTTACCTAAGCAGGGCTTGATGTTGAAATATTTCTGTCTCAGTCTCCTGAGTAGCTGAGATTACATGCTTGCACCAGGCCTGGTTGGGTATGAACTCTTAAAATAATAATAGTTATTATGATTACAGTTGCGTGTGAGAGGATGTACGTGTGGATGTCAGAAGACCACTTTGTAAGCCGGTTCTCTCCTTCCACCTCTACTTGAGTTCTGGGGTAGAACAAAGGTCGCCGGACTTGCTCAGCCCGCACCTGTACCCCCTGAGCCCTCTCACTGGTCCAAGCTGTAGACTTTTGAGCAGCTTCAGTTCCAGTTGTTCACCCCGCTCCTGTCAGTCAGGGTGCTCCGTCTGCACCTTCGGGGTGGAAGGGTTAGTTAGGACTTTATTGTCAGCATCCACATAAAGAGCTGCCCATGGGAGCCCGTGCCTGAAACCCCAGAGTGGGAGGGGACGCTGGTGGATCTCTGGAGTTCTCTGGCCAGCCTGCCTGATCAGTTGATGAGCTCCTGTCTTAGTGAGAGATCCCAGAAGATGGGAACCAAAAATTAAAAAGAAAAAGAAAGATGAGGGCCTGGAGAGACAGCTCAGTGGTTAAGAGCACTGGCTGCTCTTCCAGAGGACTTGTATCCAATTCCCAGCACCCACATGGCAGCTCACAAGTCTGTAACTCCAGTCCTAAGGAATGTGATGCCGCCTTCTGAGCTCCTTGGGCACACACACACACACACACACACACACACACACACACACACACACAGGCAAATCACTCAAACATTGAAAAAATCTATAAAAGGAAATACACAAACAAAAATGAGGGAGAACAAAATAAACAAAAATAGCTGGGTGTGGTGATGCACACCTTTAATCCCAGCACTGAGGCAGAGGCAGGTGAATCTCATATGTGTAACATAGGAGCAGAAACATGCCTAGGTGTGCTGTCTGGTGAATTTTATATAAAGTAAACACACATGTTACTCAGTTTGAGTAGTAAGTAGGGCTTTAGTTGTAACCCCGAAGTTTTCCTCATGCTCCCACCCCATTCCCAGTTACTAGTCCTGGCTTCCCAGACATTACATTCATCTCGCTTGTTTCTGAGTGTCATTTCTGATGGTTGACACTGTTCACCTATTTATGTATGGTTATATAAATGTCCCACCGTTACCCATTCCCTGTTGTCTGAGTTTGGGTTGCTTCCAGATTGGCCTGTTACAAACCGCACTGCTGGCCTGGGGTTCGTGGCACACAACTTTAATCCCAGCACTCGGGAGGCAGAGGCAGGCGGATCTGTGAGATCGAGGCCAGCCTGGTCTAGAGTACAAGTACCACGACAGCCAGGACTACACAGAGAAACCAACTCTGTCTCAACAAATAAAACCCAAACGAACAAACAAAAACAAATTACACCGCTGTGGGTATGTAGTGTGCTCGTCTTTGGCATTGCATGCATGCTGGGCACAATAAAAAAAAAAAGTTCTCGCTCCCAATGCATACATGCATTCATCACTAATGGACACTGGAGACAGCCACTAAGACAGTGAGAGTCTATTATTGAAAAGGGAAAGAACACGGAGCCAGCATCAGGCCCCAGATCTTTGGTCACCTCCCAGGTTTTGCTCACAGGAAGCCGAAGCAAACCACTTACCCTCTGTGCTTCCTCAGCTGTAAACTGGAAGTAATTAATGCCTTCTCCCCTGGCTCCGTGATGGGAGAGCCCTCTGCAAACACTCGCAGAGCACACATGTGAGCTGTTATTAAAGTGGAAGCTTTTAATTATCAATGAGAACTGAGGGACTGCTGTGGGTTTCCATGTCTAATTAAGAGCCCAGATCAGATGCAGCCGCTCTGCTAAGCACAGCTGCTCTGCCAGGCACCACGGAGGGATTCTCAAACATACCCGAGCTCCGGCTGGGCGGTTCCTCTCAGTTTCTTCTTTCAGTTGCCGGATACTCCTGCTTTCTACTTTCCTCCAGCGCCAGCACGAGTATGGCTGGTCTGGAAAAACCACCTGGCTGGGGTCTGCCTGGTTGGAGGAACCATATCTCTCTGGGGAAGCCACAGGGCAGAGTCGGTGCAGGCCTTTTGCCCACTATTAACACAGTGACTCAGTATCGCCGATCTGGATGGTGCCGTGGGGAAATACCAAAGGTTATGTGGTGCACTCAATCAAGAGCAGTAAAAAGTAATTGACTGAAAGTATCGTCCATGTTTCTGGGCATGTTGGCTCCCTGGAGGACAGCTGCACAAGCAGGAGACAGCACCCTCTTCTGGCCAGTGTCACACTTGCACGGCTGTGACGGATTTCCAACTGACTGGGCTGATTGGCTTTTCCCTTGGGGAGCCCCATCCTGGGTTATTATCAGTCTTGAATAAATAATTTTTTGTTTCCTTCTGCCCTTTGCTCTTTAAAGAAGAAAACCCAGCCAGGCGGTGGTGGTGCTCCCCTTTAGTCCCAGCACTAGGGAGGCTGAGGCAGGTGGATCTCCATGAGCCTGGTCTACCTAGTGAGTTCCAGGACAGGCTCCAAAGCCACACAAAGAAACCCTGTCTTGGACCCAGCGTTGGTGGGGCACGACTTTAATCCCAGCACTTGGGAGACAGAAGCAGGCGGATCTCTGTGAGTTCGAGACCAGCCTGGTCTACAAGAGCTAGTTCCAGGACAGCCTCCAAAGCCACAGAGAAACCCTGTCTCAAAAACAAAAACAAAACAAAACAACAACAACAACAAAACCCTGTCTTGAAATGCCAAAAGAAGAAGAAGATGAAGAAAAAGATGACGAAGAAAAAGAAGAAAGAAAGAAAGAATACTCTTGATGGATAATTTAATGATCAACGTGGACAAGCAAATGGTATGTCCAGTTGTTTGATCAAACACATCTATCCATTACTGTGAAGATATTTTATCTTAATTAATTGGCTTCCACTATTCACTTTCATACAATACCAGTCTATTGTAAACTAAAGTGATCCATTTCCTTATGATAAAAAAGAATCGCAGGGATGAAGAGATGGCTCAGCAGTTAAGAATACTGGCTGGTCTTCCAGAGGTCCTGAGTTCAATTCTCAGCACCCACATGCTGGCTCACAACCATCTATAATAAAATCTGATGCCTTCTTCTGGCATGTGGGTATCCGTGCATAGTACCCATACATAAAATGTAAGTATATAAAATTTAAAATAAAAAGGAATTACAACTATAGCTACATACCTTAAATTGAAACAAAATGCATTCATTAAGGTGGTTTTTATTGATGGTTGTTGTTGTTTGACACAGGGTCCCAAGTAGCTGAGGATAACCATGGACTCCTGGTCCTCTTACCACCTCCTCCCCAGTACTGGAACTGTAAGCACGCTCCACCGTGACCAGTTTTAAAGACAGAATTGTCCATTGTGGAAAAACAAAACAAAACAAAAAAAATGGCAGCAATCACACACACTCCCCGAGAGACCAAAGCCTTGGGCTCTGCACACCCTACCTGCCGCACACAAAGGAAAAGCTGGAGGGGGAAACCAAAGGCTGTGAAGAGAGAAAAGACAGAAGTAATCCTCAAGGATTGTCCTCAAGGTCGTCTGCTAACCCTGCCCTCCAGGGCCAGAGCCCACGCCTGAAAAGTCCCCTGCAAAGAAAGCAGTGAAGGCGTCTCAGAACGGAGAGCGCTAGGCCGACGGAGAGCGCAAGGCGGACACCGACAGGGATGCAGTGGCCCTGCCCCACACGCAGATGCCAATGGGGCAGGCCCCAGGACGGAAGGTGCTGCCCATGTCTGGTGTGGTGTGTGCTTTTAAGGAAGTGCACATTTCTGGCACCTATGCAGTTTTTTCTCAAATTGGATTTCATTTTACTTCCCCCCTAAACTATGCTATGTTGTCAGCATGCAGGACACATCCTGGTATTATTCATTTACCGATTCGTTCGTTCATTCATTATTTATTTGTTTATTTACAGTTGTTCCAGTGTTGGCTGTCTTGTAATTTTCTATGTAGACCAGGCTGGCCTTGAATTTACAGAGATCCACCTGCCTCTGCCTCCAGAGTGCTGGGATTAAAGGTGTGCTCCACCAAGCCAGGCCATCTCTGCGGGTTTTAGTGGAGAGGAAGCAGGTGCCACTAACATAATGTTTCCCAAATGAATTGGGAGGTTGGAGGAGGTGCCTTCCCTCGCTAGTTCTGAGATCGCCTTGCCTCTCAGAAAGAATTCCCTGATGGCACAGTCACAGTAGCCCAAACACCTTATGGTCTGGGAAAACTCAGATTCATTTCTGTGTCCTGACCTCAACTCCCTTAAAACCTGTTGGACTTTGTGGTGGTTTAAATAAGAATGGCCTCCATGCCAGGCAGTGGTGGTGCACACCTTTAATCCCAGCACGCCGGAGACACAGGCAGGTGGATCTCTGTGAGTTCGAGCCCAGCCTGGTCTACAGATTGGACAGTCAAGGGTACACAGCAGGACTCTGTCCCCAAAAAACAACAACAACAACAAAAAAAACAAATAAAGAACAACAAAAAAGAACGGCCTCCATAGGCTCATGTATTTGAACCTTAGTCATCAGGGTGGAACAATTTGAGAAGGATTAGGAGGTGTGGCTTGTGAAGGAGGTGTGTCACTGGGGGATGGGCTTTGAGGTTTCAAAAGCCCACATCAGGCCCAGTCTCTTTCTCTACCTTCTGATTAGGATCAGTGCTTAGCTACTTCTCCAGCACCACGCCTGCCTGCCGCCATGTTCCCTGCCATGATAATGGACTAAGCCTTTGAAACTATTAGCAAGCCCTAATTAAATGCCTTTTTATAAGCATTTATAATATATATATATATATATATATATATATGTATATATGTGCCTTGGTCATAGTGTCTCTTCATAGCAACAGAAAAGTAACTAAGACAGATCTGATTTTCTAAATCTGGTTATGTGTCAGGGGAAAGGGACCAGACTTTCGACATGACATCACGGAGACGACATGTCTCAGAAGAGCCGCCAATGGATCTTCAGAAGGATAACTGTTATTTGCATTTGATTTCCTTAACGTCAAGGTAGGCTTATAAAAAGCTGTATAGCATGCTTACTCTAAACAGATCATCGAATGAGGACTTAGTGTATTCTGTAGTGGATTCCTGATGTTAGCGGTCTACACATGACAGTCATTTGAAGGTTGCATGTTGTTGAAGTCTTCCTTGAAAAGGCATCAGGAAAACCAGTGAAGTCAGGTTGAGTTTGGAGCAATATTTAAGTCAGTACATAGACTTTGAGTCCGGCATATTGCCCTCTGTAATGAAGGTGGGTTCGCCTCATCCAATCAGTTGAAGGCCTTAGGCCCAAAGCTTGAGGCTTCCTGAAGCAGAATTGTCTTTGCTTATGACCAAAGCAACTTGGGGAGGAAAGGGTTTATTTGGCTCATGCTTCCACATCACAGTCCATCATCAGAGGAAGTCAGGACAGGAACTCAAGCAGGGCACGAGTTACAGGACCCACTGTACATGTGGGCTGTGTACTGATCCCAGGCCCTCTGCAAGAGCAACAAGTACCCCCTGAGCCAACTCTCCAAATACTCCTGTGTGTGTGTGTGTGTGTGTGTGTGTGTGTGTGTGTGTCTGCATCTAATTAGGGTTGCTTGCATAAGCATGAGTTGGGACTATTTGCTTGAGCAGTGATACGTCAACAGCAACACCACTGAGATACATGACTTCTATGCTCCCTGAAATCTAGACCAATAAATCCTAATATATATTCCCTGCTAAAATTTATCATACATTGCCTATTGAGCAAAAATATCAGGAAAAGAATGGGCATCTATTGGGTTCAGACAGATTCAACATGGGCTTCCAAATCTTTTTCTGGCAAGTCACACAGGAATCTTTCTTGCAATGGTCTACAGAGACAGATGTGGAAGGTCTTTTGCCCATGGAAGTCTGCTGAAGTCTCATTCACAGTCTAAGGCTGCTAAGAAGGGAGCTACATAGGCAATCTGCTGTGCACCCAGCCATGGCAACTAAACTTGGGCCTCTCCTGATGAGGTCAGGTGTCTATCATGAGCCTTGATGTTTTCAGAAAGCAAGCCTGACTAACTACTTTAACAT
>NW_024434916.1:0-2082 GCF_017639785.1 Mesocricetus auratus | reverse complement strand
ATGTTCAGGAAGCTGTCTCCTGTACCAATTCGTTCAAGGGTACCACCCACTTTCTCTTCTAAGAGGTTCAGTGTGGCTGGATTTATGTTGAGGTCTTTGATCCATTTGGACTTAAGTTTTGTGCATGGCGATAAACATGGATCAATCCTCATTCTTCTACATGCCAGTCTCCAATTATGCCAGCACTATTTGTTGAAGATGCTTTCTTTATTCCATTGTATTTTTAGCTTCTTTGTCAAAGATCAGATGTTCCTATGTGTGTGGGTTAATACCCGGGTTTTCAATTCGATTCCATTGGTCTACCTGTCTATCTTTGTGCCAATACCAAGCAGTTTTCAGGACTATAGCTCTGTAATAGAGCTTGAGGTCAGGGATGGTGATGCCTCCGGACGTTGTCAGAATGGCTAAAATCAAAAACACCAATGACAATTTATGCTGGAGAGGATGTGGTGAAAGGGGGACACTCATCCATTGCTGGTGGGAGTGCCAACTGGTTCAGCCACTTTGGAAATCAGTATGGAGATTCCTCAAAAAATGGGAATAAACCTACCACAAGACCCAGCAACTCCACTCTTAGGCATATATCCAAAAGATGCCCATTCATATAACAAAGATGTCTGCTCCACTATGTTCATAGCAGCTTTATTTGTAATAGCCAGAACTTGGAAGCAACCTAGATGTCCCTCACCCGAAGAGTGGATAGAGAAAATGTGGTACATCTACACAATGGAGTATTATTCAACAGAAAAAATAATGGAATCATGAGATTCGCAGGCAAATGGATGACACTAGAAGAAACCATCCTGAGTGAGGTAACCCAGTCACAAAAAGAGAAACATGGCATGTACTCTCTCATATATGGATTTTAGACATATGTCTGGGGAGTGCCAGCCTACAATCCTATGGCCAGAGAGTCTGGGAAACAGAAACTTCATTTAGTCGCTGATTGAAGAAGAGGCAGACTCCCTTGGTTAAGTACTGAGCTGAACTCAAGAAATCCAGTAACAGAGAGGGAGGACTGATGATCAAAGTGATTAAGACTGGGCTGGTTTAACCCCCAGAAAGAGCTTACCAGACAAAGGTTAACTCTTTAATCCCAGGCATCAGCCTGGGAATCCAGCATGGGACTGATCAAGACCCCCTGAATCTGGGTGTCAGTGAGGAGGCCTAAGGAATCTATTGAGCCTTGGGCAGCAGATCAGTACCCATCACAAGTATACACACAAACTTTGGACTCCCATAGAACAATGTGAGTTGCACTCTCACACTGAACTCTTAGGGAAGGGCCTAGGCCCTGCCCTATATGAAATGACAGACTATGGACACCCAATGGAGGGCTTCACCCTCCCTGGGGGAAGGAGGGGATAACAGGGGGGTTGTTGGGGGGAGTGCACGAGAGGAGCGGAGGGAATGGGAGAGGTTCCTGGAACTGACTTGTGAAGCAACCTTGTTTCTTATCTAAATTTAAACTGGAAAATAAAATTAAAAAAAATTTTAAAAAACTACCGTTCTGAACCGAAAAAAAAGAAACAGAAACTTCATTCAGTGGCTGATGAAAGAAGCAGCACACTCCCATGGCTAAGCACTTATCTGAACTCAAGAAAGCCAGGAACAGAGATGAAGGACTGATGACTGTCCCGAGCTACCGTCTCGCCAGCAAGAATGACGCAGGACACTCGGATCCTTCTGCAGTAAAGCTTTAATACATCTTGAGAGATAGATGATCAGCTTCTGAGAGGGAGACCCCAAGCTAAGAAACCCAGCCCCTTATATAAGCCTAGGAGCTCTGAGTGAGACATGTAGAGCCGGGATTGGTGGTTTGCTCATCACCCCAGATGACGCCACGGGAGAGGCACAGCTTAAACGGTGAACTCCAACTGACAGCGGATGTCAGCGCCATCTTCTAATGGCGATAGCGATAGCGAGGGCGGCTCCTCACATCTCCCCCTATTAATTTATTTTTGAAGCCATAGGACACCCACAACTTTGGAGTGGAGATAGAGGTCAAATCCCCATGTGCAAATTTGGAACATGTACAAAGCTCCTCTCCAGGGTCTTGTCCCCAGAGGGAGCCCTGACCAG
>NW_024434915.1:0-12544 GCF_017639785.1 Mesocricetus auratus | reverse complement strand
CATCAGAGATGGGCAAACAAGGAGATAACAGTATTTACTTAGGGAGAGATAATTAACTCATGCCAAGGTTTGATATGAAGGACATCTACTTCCCCGGGACAGGAGTCATGTACCCCCTTCCCCCGTCACGAGATAGGGACTATTGATTCTTGGGGTGACGAATCCAGCTTGGGAACCCCTCCCCAATTCGGGGTACCCCAACACTCTCAGCATCTCCCGGCATCCCAGGCACCTGTCAGTCATCCTGGCTGCATCCCTTCCCTACCCCTCTACAGCCCCCAAGCATCCCTTTCCTTCCCCCAAGCATCCCTTCTCTCTAGAACTCAAAGAGAAAAAGAAAACAAAAGCAGGTTTCTTTGAGACAGGCTCTCAGGCAGGTAACTCACCTGCACCTCCTGAGCCCTGAGCTGACAGACATGCTTCACTACAAGACCCGGCTACGGTGGGTGGGAGAGTTTAACCCTGACAACTTGCAGGTGCTATTAGCATCAACCCGCCCAGGCGTAGATTTTCATCAATGTCCAGACTTTACTCTCAAGCAATTATTTCCCCGACTCTTTCCTCATCAGTGCCTCAAAACTCCTTTTAGGAAAGGACAGCTGAATTTTAAACAGAAACGATCGAGGTTCCGATACTTCCCAAGCCCACAGCAAGCATGAATCCCAGCAGCGCAGTGCTGCAGTAACCTGGTCACAGCTGGTGCTGCCCGCCCTGGTCATGCCAGCACTCGGCTGACTTTGGCTACCCGGAGTTGAAAGCGAGTCTGGGCGACGAGAGAACGAGCATCACACAAAACCGTGGAGGCTGAGCCACCGGCCGCCAACACCAGAGTCCCCGCACAGCTTCACCTCGGAGCGGCGTCCGGGCCCCGGGCCGCTCAGAGCCCCTCTGCGGCCCCACATTCCGCCCACCTGCATCCCCAACTCACGCCGCGCCCTGCTCCGAGGAGTCCGCCATTTTCCCGCCTTCCACTCAAAGGCGCACGGGCCAGGGCCCCGCCCGCTCGCAGGCAGGGAGGACCGTGTAGCGCGGCAATGGGTGCTGTCCACGCTGAGCGTGCCCGCCGAGCGCTCGAGCTCGCTGGTTTACATCACCCGGCGAAGGGCGGCGGGGGCGGGCGTGGCTTCCGGCTGCACTCGGAGCGCGCTAACCGCCAGAGTCGCGGGCGGGGCGGGGACGGGGCTGCCGCAGCACCCCGCCTCTCACCGCTCCGCGCAGCTGGGAAACTGGAATGCACCAACCGCAGGGGGCGTCCGTGACGTGTTCGCGGATGGGGCATGGCCGCGGGGCGGCCGAGGTCCAGGTGAGTTCTCGGGGTTGCTGCAGGGGTCCCGGGGCGCGAGGGCGGGACGCGCGCGGCCTGGGAGACGCGGGGAAGCTGATGGGGGCGAGGCTGGCGGGCTCACGGGGCTCGAAGGCGCCTTTGAGCGGCGGCTGAGGAGAGGACGTGACTGAGGTGGCAACTGGAGGGTCTCAGGAAACCCGGGAGGCCACGGAGGCGGAGCCGAGGGCCCAGGCTAGGGAAAGAGGCATCTACCCTCGGCAGGGTTCTCCGGGTGCTCAGAGAACGAGACTGGGTCTGTGGCAGCCCGCTATTAGGAGTGGAGCGAGCAAAAGATGGGCCTGGAAAGCCTCGCAAGAACAGCTCCTCAGAGGGCCCGAGGAGGGGAGAGGAGAGGAGGAGGAGGAGGAGGAGGAGGAGGAGAAGGAGGAGAGAGGACTAGGAGAGGGAGGGGGAGAGGGCTCCAGCGGCCCGGGAGATGACAGGATGCAGCCTTGGAGGCTAGCCCCCGCCTTCCCCTTCTTGATTCATCTTCTTCCTGACTTAACACCCCAACAGCTGGGTGATCCGCCTGAGGGCGAGTCCCAGCACCCTCTGGGTCTGTCTCTCCCTGCCTTGGAATGCGCATCACTTTCAAGAAAGGGCTAGCTGGATTCTAGGGGAGCTAGGGAGAAGTCCCAGCGCTTCAGAAGGAAGGCAGCTGCGTAGGGTGGAAGCCACCCTCTCAAGAGAGTTCACATCCTCGGACTTAAATGGGTAAAAATCGACATACAGGAAACGTGTCCCTGGCAGTGGTTGTGGGCGCTGCCCCAGGGAAGTGCAGCTGCCAGCAAGCCCTCCCTTGTTTTTCTGGGGACCCCTAGCCCAGGCCTTCATAGGGGAGGCCTCGCTGTCTCGGGCGCCAGCACCTAAAGATGCCCACCTTGCAGCCCCTGTTGCAGCTCCCTCCTTCCCTGGGTATTGTCTGGTCTTTGAGACCCCAGGTTCTTAAGGTGTCCAGGAATGGCTGGAGGTGGCCCATCTGCTGCTTCAGGGGCTTGGAGTTGCCTAGTTTTGATTGGAATGACTTTCTCCTTTCCCCTCCCCATTGCCAGGACCCCTATCTGCTGTGTGCTTGTAGAAGGGAGGCCAGGGTTAGAGCTCCATTTGGTACAGGAATCTGAATATAAAGAAAGACTCAGAGACATGACTGCCCTATTCACTTCCAGTATGTTCTGGAAGAAAGCTTTCAGTTTAGCTTGCCCCAGGGCACACTGCCCAGTCCTGCCTCTTGACATATCAGAGACTCCTTGGGTCTGGAGACCCCAGAGAGGACTTGGATCTTCCTATGCATGACCATGTGGTTTTCTCTGTGCACTCCGAACATGCGACTCAGTGGGGTCTCCTGGAAGAAGTGCCTTGTGTTCTGTGCAAGGCTCTCCTGTTTCCTTCTCTGCATCGTGACTGGATTGGCCTGTGTCAGCCTTTTTCAGAAGCTAACACCACGTATTAGCTTTTGTGTCTCTGGTGCATACCCTTTGGTTATGTGCAGCCCTGACTCCCCTATGTCTCCTGCCCTGCAATCCTGGGCATGGAACTTAGAGCCTTATGCATGCACACTAGGTGAGTGTTCCACCTTGGAGCCACCACCAGCCAAGCGTCCAGTGTGCTTCTTGCATAGAGTATAAAGCTGTGGCTTTGACCTCCTGCTTAGGCAAAACCCTCTCGAGTCTAGTTGGTGACCATGTGGGTTAGGTAGGGACTCAGGACTCCTGGCTTGACTCCCTTCCTGACAAGAGACCATGAAATTGTGGCTTCCCTTCTCTCATCTCTCTGGAGTGGCATGTGCTGGGTGGGTCCAAAGTCTAACTGAGCAACAGCTGGTTGTGTCAAGTGCTTGTTACCTCCTGAGAGCAGATCTGAGTTCGTCTTGTGCCTCAGAGGGACGACTACCGTTCCTTTACATGAAAGAATAATATTCCCAGTCAGGCAGGTCCTCACTGATGGGTGGCAGGGGTTATCACAGGGGCAGAGTT
Organism: Mesocricetus auratus; assembly: GCF_017639785.1. Classification (NCBI taxonomy): domain Eukaryota; kingdom Metazoa; phylum Chordata; class Mammalia; order Rodentia; family Cricetidae; genus Mesocricetus; species Mesocricetus auratus. The sequence continues at coordinate 9,247 of NW_024434915.1, read as the reverse complement.
GGGGACTCTGAGACCGGGGTTTAGGATGAGGGGTTTCTGTCATGTTTCCTTGAAAGAGGTGGCTGCCCCAGCCACACCTGGAAAGCCATGTCAGTGATGAACCCCCAGTAACAGAAGCAGAGACACCCCTCTTCACTCTGCTTTTTGGCATATTTAGTGTGGTCCCTGCTTTTGTTTGTCTCAGCTGTCTTGTCCAGTCAACCACCAGGAGAGGGTCTTTGTTCCTGTTTTACAAAATGGACTCAGGCAGGTCTGGTTTGGAGTTGATCCATAGGCTTTCTAGAACCATGAAGCATGGCTGGGAGGCTAGGCTCATATACTAGCTCTTATCACACACAAGGCACTAGCATCCCAGCACCCCAAGAGCAAAGAGACAAGTCCTTGAACCCCAACCCTCTAGAATAGCCCTGAATCCACACTTGGCTGTCAAACTATCCTGATGTCTGCTGTGGGGTCCTTCTTTGTCCCCAGGACCGCCATGTCCTCCCTGAGATGCTGAAGTGTCCCCAGCTGCATCATCACGAATGTGGTGACCAAAGTTGATGGCGGGTTGTGTCATGTGGAGTGGGCCACACAGAATGAACCCAAGGTGAGAATAGATGCTGAGCGTGAAAATTTGGCCACAGTGCTGAATGGCTTTAGTGCTTCTCTAGGGCATCTGCAGGCTTGGGGGAGAGGTAGGGAGACCTTGGTTGCTAGATTCTGAGGGCAGCTGGGTAGGAGGAGGGGTCACCCTCGGAGGACCAGGGCAGGTGGGCTAGCTGAGATAGCCTGGTGGGCACAGCAGGGCCATTGTCTCTCTTTTCTTTGTGTCACCATTGACTCTGTCCCTAGCTGGTAACAAACTTCCTTTTCTTGCAAGATTAGTTATACCAGACTCCATTCTCTGAGGGTGTCTGATTGCTACACCTCTGATAAAGTACATTAACTCCTCCATGGGCCCAGGCCCTCGAGGTGCTCATCCTTTCCCACACTGTTGAAGTTCTTTTGGGGTTTGTGTGTCCCTTGCTGTCCCCTCTCTGCTTGCCTGTTCCTTTTGACCCCTTTCTCACCAATGACCATGACACAGCTGCTTCACCTCAGTGCGGAAGGTCGTCCACACTGGGGCTTTTCCAACTGATGATCCTCTCTCCGATGTCCCCCCCATGTCCCACCTGCCAGGCCTTTGTGTCTTTGAAGTCCCCAACCCAGCTGTGCCAGGCAGCCCCTGCCCGGCCCACCATTCAGCCTGGCCCAGGCGTGGCCTCCTCACAGAGCAAGACAGGCCCTTCTCTTCTGCCCTCCCTCGTGGTCCGGAGGGGCAGAACAAAGGGCCTTGTCTTTGCATGGCTATCCACTTGGCTGGGAAAAGCCTCCACGATTAGGCACGTTAGAAGAATGCAGCTGATGAGTTAGTGATCTGCTCATTTCCTAGTCAGGGATCCCTGAGAAGTGATTCAGGGGTTCAGCCTGGAGGCTTGTGGGGTGATGAATAAGCTGGCGGAGCTGACTCATTGTGTAGATCCTGGCTCTGCTGGGTGTCCTATGCACACGTGGACGTGTGAGATGGGTTAAGCTAGAGATGATTCTGGCAGGCTTTCGTCTGCCACAGACTGGATGTGCAACCCACAGGGCTTCACTGTCAGAAGGGTCAGAAGGCCAGGGTCAAGACCAAGTGCGGGCATGGCCACCTCATGTCATCTACGCCAGGCTCACGGGTGGCCCCATCTTCCCTCTGTGTCCCTGCGTCCTACTTCCTCCTTGGAGGGCACCAGCCACACAGATGAAGGTTCATGCTGGGGACCTTGATTCATTTTAATTATCATTGTGAAGAACCTTGTTTCTTGATGTAGTTGTCTTTAGGGACCAGGGGTCAGGAGCTTGGAGCAGCCTCATATGCAGTCCCAGCAGAATTGCCGAGGCAGGAAGATCCTGAGTTTGAGACCAACCTGGGCTGTATAGCAAGAGTCTCAAGAACAAAGAGGAGAAGAAAAATTTTAAGCACCCTGGGCTAAAAGAATTTAGATCATGAGCAACTTGTGGGGGCATCTTGGACCTATATGCTGGACCAGTGACAAACTTAGAGCTTTGAAGAGACAGATCATGTCCCCATACTGTGTTCATCCAGTTTCTCTGTTGAATAAACATGTTAAGGAGTGAGTAAGCTGGTTGGCCATGTCAACTCTGTTAAGCTCCCGGTGAGGGAATTTTCTGGACCTTACTTTTCTGTGTTCATGGAAAATCCAGAGAGGCTGGGATTGTGCCTGGAAGCAGCTGGTGATCTTTGGGGACTTTTTGGGGGGTGCCCAAACTGGCCTTGAATTGCCAGTCCTCCGGCCTCAGCCTCTCAAGCGCTGGGTGACAGGTTTGCACCACACCTGGCTTCCTTGTGGTTTGCGAGGGAGAGCGGTGAGTGCTGGGTAAGGAGCCAGGTGAAGCTTAGAAGCAGCACAGAGTATGATGCCTGTTCTAGGTGTCTCTGTCACAGAGAGCAACATCCCAAAGCTACTCTATCATGGACCAGCTACTGTCTGAGATGACTGGTCCAAAGAAGCTTTTGGAAGATTTTCAGAATCTTTCAGTGAGGAGGGGTGTTGATTGGGAGCCAGGCTTGGAGCTGGCCCTTGGGGACGGTGAGGGGAATAGGAACTGTGAAGGTATTCGGAGGCAGAAATCTTCCTAGACCCATGGGGAGGCCGGAGAGGTGGCTCAGTGGTTATGAGTGCTTACTGCTCTCCCAGAGGACCAGAGTTCAGTTCCCAGCAGTCACTATGGGCCACTCACAGTCACCTGTAACTCCAGCTCCAGGTGAATCTGACACTGTCTCCTGCCCTCTTCGAACACTGCACACACATCATGCAGTCAACACAGACACACATAGTTAAACATAGATAAACCCTTATGGAGTACCAGGGAGCCAGACCTTGGAGGTAAAAATGCTACTTCCTGGCCAGCAAGGCCACAGCTGTGCATCAGCAGCTGGCACCCAGACCGTGGGTCTCTTCTGTTAGCCTCCCAGAGTTAGAGGCGCCTCATCCTGTTCTTGGGTGAGTGAAGTCAGGAAGGGACTGAGAGATGACATCGGGGACTCTCTGTCCTCAGGTCACTGGGACTTCCCTGGGCACTCATTTCTAGGTGAGGATGCTGGGTCCCTGTGCTTGGCTTGGGGTAATGACAGGGTGGAGTTTACCAGGGTGGGCGTGACTTTGGAAAGGAAATTGAGTGGGAGAACCTGGCCCAATGGAGACCTGGTCCTTTTCCCCAGGACTCTGAGTTTGCTCGTGGGTTTAGCAGGGGAATATGGGGAGGCTGGGAGATGGATTGTCACTACAGATGTGTGGACTTGGCTTCTGAGGCAGATGATTATCCCTTGAGGTTTCCGTGCTCTCTCCCCTTCGCTAGATCTGTCATGAGCCTTGTGGGCCTGAGGAGGAGTAGGGCCTCCATCTTCCCAGGCCACCTGGAGCTGTGAGTCACTCCTGTTAAAGTGCACTTCTCTGCCTCTGAGAGGTGGTTTTGGGGGTAGGTTGCTGTTCTCTGTCGCAGGCAGCACTGTGCCTTGTGGGACTTGAGCAGCATTCCATCCTTGGTCTGTGAGAGTCAGTACACCCATACTTCCTGTGTGACATCGTTCCCTGAGGACAGTCAGCCCAGGGGCAGCTGCTGCTATACATGAGAGACAAGCTTTCCACACTGATTTCCGTGCTTGCCCTAGGACCTGGGCTTTGCTTGGTGGCATGAGTGCTGCTGATCCCCCATGGTTTCCAGTGGGTTGGGTGGTGGCTGTCACCAAAGGTGTACCTGAGAGCGGGGTATATGATGCTATGTCTCCTGGTCAGATCCCTTCTCACAGGTCACAGAGGCCATGCTGGATCCTGAAGGTGGAGCCAGGTCCCCATGGACTTGGGAAGAAACTTGACAGGAGTTTGTTATTGTTTTTGTTTTCAGGGTTGGGACTAACCCTGGGGCCCCACATGCTGGGCAAGGGCTCTGCCATAGCAGAGGATCATTGGTTTCCAAATCCAAACAAACTCTTAAATTCTCCCAACCTGGAACTTCCTGAGCCACTCACATGATGCACAGATGGAATATTCCTCGAGTGGCATCATGGAATGGATTACCATCAAAAGAGACCCTGCAAATGTTGCGGGGCAGTAGGAGGGTTGATTGATGAGTGGCAGGGTCCATGCAGAAGCTTTTTCATTTATAGTTGGGTAGAATTTTAACAAGACTTCTCTCTCTCTCTCTCTCTCCCTCTCTCTCTCTCTCCCCCTCTCCCTCCCTCCTCTCTCTCCCGTCTCCCTCTCTCTTCCTCTCTCTCTCTCTCTCTCCTCTCTCCCTCGCTCCCTTTCTTTTTTTGGGGACACAGGCTGGCCTGGAACTTGCTGTCTTGTACAAACTTCTGCCTCAGTTTCCCAAGTCCTAGGATTACAGGCTTGCATCACCCTGCCCAACTCCTTTTTTTTCTTTTTTTGTAAATGTTGTAAAATCCAGAAAGATTCAAAATCTAAAATTCTCATGGTCCCAGGCATTTCCTACAGGGGATTCCTACTTTTGGAAATCCAGGAGCCAGGGGGTTTGGTGGTTTTTTTTCCATTTTTTAAAAATATCTTTTTATTTCATTTTACATTCCAACCATAGTTCTCCCTAAGGCCCTCCATATGTGGGAGACAGTTGTAAAGCTTGGCCTGTCAGAGGGGCCCCGGCAGTAGTACCACAAGCCAGTGTTTTTGAGTGGCTGTTTCATTCCCAGCCTGAGACGCAGAGGCACATAGCAGCCTGGGTGAGGTGGAGAGTCCCATGGTGTGCTGTGACTGGGGAGTTCCCACACAGCAGGGCCTGTAGGCTGGGGAAACCCACTCAAGAGCCTGACACTGTCCCTGATGATTCTACCACCCTGGGGCCTTAGATGGCTCCCACCACAGGGCCTTAACTGACCTTCCCTCCTAGACTGTAAGTCAGCTGCCCTTCAAAACAAGTTGGGAGCCCCAGTCACTTTGAGGCTGGTGGGTTAGAACCTGAGGCCAGTGTGCGCTCCCTGGGAGACCCTGTTTCAGTAATAAAAGGGGTGAGGGTTAGCGCTGTCCTGTCCTCCGTGGGGCCCTGAGACTGCAGTAAAGCTCGGTTGTCTCACCAATTTAAGAAGCAGGGTGCTTGTGCCTTTCAGGTGGCTCTGCCCCTGGGGCCTATGACAGGTGCACCACAGAGACGTCTGTCCTGTGCATGGGACCTGGCTGCTTCCCAGTGTCCTTTACTTTATTTTGCAGCCTATGGGGCTTGGGGAATGATCCAGATCCTGGTCAATCACAGGGCCTGTGCACCGCCTCCCGCCAGCAGCAGGATGTCATAGGTCTGATCTCTGTCATTGTAAGCTCCCCTGACACCTGCAGAGACCACTATGGGGCTCTGCTTTCCCCAGACCCTCAATCAGTCTCCACAGTGTCCCTATCTGACATAAGTGGCAGTCTCAACTCCTTTCCACGGTTGTAGGACCTCAGGGTCTGATCATCCCTATTTGGCTCCTCTCATGTCCACACTGTTCCCAAACTAGCCCCAACTGGCCTGTGCCCTCATTGTCCTCACTTGGAGCATGCCCACATGCTCCTCGTATGCCGGCTTCCCTACAGCTGTGTCTGGTGCTGGCTGCTTCCCTGCATCTCCACCTCTACATCCCAGACATCACCATGATGTGTGGGTTCGTGGGTCTCTCCACTCCTCAGATGCTCAAGACTGGTCCTTCTTTGTGGTGGTGGATGGTTGTCCTGACACTGGAGGACCCAGAGCAATGTGGAGGCCCTCGTCCCATCCATGCCGGTAGCATTCTACCAAAGTAGTTGTCACCAGAAACGATACTGGGCGTGCCAGGCTTGTCCCTGTGCCTGGTGACTGTTTGACTGTGGGAAGTGTCATTCACCTCCCTCACGGCCACAGTCTCAAGACAGAAACCCCGTTCCAGACCCTGGGACACTGGCGTGTGCTTCTGATTGGAGAGGAGGGTGTTGGGGAAATGATGTGGAAGATCAGGTGCTCCAGACCTCCCTGGGCTTCAGAGTGCCCTTCAGAGGAGACAGGTGGGCCAGGGTGGGGCTGACTTCTTAGGGGACACAACACCCCGAGCTCTGTGTCAGCACCATGTAAACCCACCTTGACATCCGAGCAGGAAGGAAGATCGGGGCTTGAAGGTTACTTAGCCTTAGCTGCATGGAGAGTAGGAGACCACAGACCCTGGCCTTTCAGAACACAGGCAGGTAGCTCTCAGGCAGGGGGAGCTGCCTTGAGAGATGGGTGACAGAGCAGGTGGTAGATGGTAATTAGGGTGGCCCAGTGTACCTGATCTCTGAGACAAGAGTGGCAAGTTCTGAGCCCGGTTCTGGGTTAGGGAGTCTCCACAGGGCCTTCCCTCCAGTGCAAGCTGGGGAGACAGAAGGCTGTAGAAACCTGCAGTGCTTGCTGGTAGCACCCAGAACCATTACATGCACAACACCCCCTGCCCCCTCTTGGGCATGTCAGTGTGGGTACTGGGTTATCATAAGTGATCATAAGCCAGGTGGCTTAAAGCAGCAGGGATGGAATTTTCTGGTTGTGGAGGCCTAAAGTCTCAAACCTGGAGACTGCCTTCTTCAGGGGCTCCAGGTGGAGTCCCCTTCCTGCCTCTTCCTGGGTCTGGGACTTGGGTGGCCTGTGACTCGGGTCACATCCCGCCAGCCTCCATCCCTGCTTTCCTCTGAATTTGTGTGTCCTTACTTGAGACAGAGTCTTGAGTAGCTCTGCTGGCCTGAACTTCTGTACCCTCCTGCCGCAGCCTCTCCAGTGCAGGGTCAGCCTTGGGGCTGTATCATGTGTGCTAGAGTGTTTGCCTGGTGTGTGTGAGGTGCTGAGTTCCATTCCCGATGCTGAAAAGAAAAAAAACAAAAGCCCAAAACTTGAGTGCCCGTGTACACAGGAGAGTGCCACCATGCCAGCCTTGTGTCTTCTAAGAGTGTCAGACATTGCCTTTAGGGCTTGCTCTAACTTCCTATGATATCTTCAAGATCCCCTTCCCAGGCCGGGCATTGGTGGTGCACGCCATTAATCCCAGCACTTGGGAGGCAGAGGCAGGCGGATCTCTGTGAGTTCGAGGCCAGCCTGGTCTACAAGAGCTAGTTCCAGGACAGCCTCCAAAACAATACAGAGAAACCCTGTCTCGAAAAACCAAAAAAAAAAAAAAAAGGATCCCCTTCCCAAGTGGCTTCATACTCCAGGATTCCTTGTGAGTGTGGATTCCAGCAAGCAACTGACTAGAAGTTTTAGACTTCTAGTTCCTGCTTTGTCCCCAGCCTTGTGGCCCTTGGGCACCCTGGAATGTGGCCCTTCAGCAGTGTCTAGGCTGCTAGGACCTACAGTTCTCCTGGTATTCCATGCTAAACTTAGGCTGGAGTCCAGTCAACCCATGATGCATTCCTAGCGCCACCTACACTATTTTTCTTTATTCTTTGCAGGGTTGGGAATGGAAACCAGGGCCTTCTGCATGGTAGCCAAGTACTGTAGCACTAGGTCGGTCCTGCAGTCCTCAGTGGGGAACTCTAGGCAGGGGCTCCACATGAGCCACACCCCAGCCCATCTCCACTGGGGGAGGGAGTTCCTCTTGTGAGCTGCTGTCTCCCGTCACTGGGAGGTATTCTCTTGTCCCATCTGGCCTTTAGTGGTACTGCCTTCTGTCTGGGGCTGGGGTGGACACAGGGTCAGGGCTGTCCTGAGGCTCCTTGGCTGTGATCTCTGCAACTGTCAGATCAGCTGTTTTCAGCCACTCAGTGCATTTTGGATCCTTCCAAATAGTAATTAGGTGATGGGCATGGTGGTGCATGCGTGTAATCCCAGCCATTTAGAGGTTGAGGCAGGAGAATGGGCTGTTCAGGCTAGCCTGATCTACATTGCCAGGCCCTGTTTTGTGGGGAAGGTGGGAGGTGTGCGTGTGTGCATGTGTGCATGTGTGCATGTGTGTGTTCATGCATGCATGTGTGTATGCGTGCATGTGTGTGTGCGTGTGTGTGCATGTGTGTGTGAGTGTGTGTGTGTGTGTGTGCATTGGGAGCCCAGAGCAGGCTTTCCTTCTCCTCTGTCCTCAAGGTAGGATATGCTGCTCATCACTTCTCAGGTCCCTCCTGTGTCTGTCAGCGCACGCAGACATGCATGCGCTGGGTTGTTCATGTGTTTTAGATAGGCTCTTACTGTGTAGCTCTGGCTGACCTGAAACTCACTACCTAGACCAGGCTGGCCTCTGCCTGCCTCCAGTGTGCTGGGATTAAAGATGTCACCTGGCTTTTTGACATGGATTTGGGGATTCAAACTTGAGTCCTAGTGGCCACGCCCTCTCCCCAACTGTCTTTCAGGCTTGAGGAGGAATGCTCAGGCTCCTGTGGCTGCTCACCTGTGCTTGGCACACTGGGAAGACTAGGCAGGAGGGTCATGTGCTCTGGACCAGCCTTACCGTGCCGCTGGCTGTGATGTTAGCAGAGACCAGGTCTGCTGCAAGCATGTGCGCACATACACATATACACCATTTCCTTCAAAGACCTTTCCACATCCACTGAGGAATCCTTCACTCCCTCCCCAGCCCAGGACAGGCACTAATGTCACTGATGTGCCACTCTCTGTGGAGTGGCCTGTCTGGCAGCCTCTGTTTGATGACTCATATGCCCTTTCTGGTTTGGCTGCCTGCCCTTGGAATAGTGGTTAATTTTGGTGGGGAGGTGGGAGGCAGTCTCCCTGTGTACTCCAGGCTGGCCTCAAACTGGTGACAATCCTCCTGTCTCAGCCTCAGCCTCCTTAGTGCTGGGAAGTTTGACTGCCACATTGTGTTCTTGAGTTTGTCCACACTATTGCATGGACCTGAACCTTACTCCTTTTTGTCTTTTGTTTTGTTTTGTTTTGTTTTTTGAGACAAGGCTTCTCTGTGTAATAGCTCTGGCTGTCCTGGAACTTGCTCTGTAGACAAGGTTGGCCTTGAACACACAGAGATTGCCTGCCTTTGCCTCCCGAGTGCTGGGATTAAAGGCTGCGCCACCACCGCCTGGATCCATGCTTGACTTTATGTGGGTTCTGGGAAGGAATCAGGACTTGCTGTGTTCATGACAGGCACTTTGCTCACCGAGCCATCTCCCCAGGCCTGAGGGAATTGATTTCGTACAAATCTTTGTGGGGTTGTTCCTGGCAGCTTGGCTTTTTGTTTGTGTGTGGGTGCTTTGTTTTTTGTTTTGTTTTGCTTTTTCCTGCTTAAGTGTGGGGGTAG
>NW_024434914.1:0-4711 GCF_017639785.1 Mesocricetus auratus | reverse complement strand
CTCACACAGTGTTGTATCGTTAGTTTTCATGAAGTTAAGCACAGAGATTCACACACAGTGTTGTATCGTTAGTTTTCATGAAGTTGAGCACACAGATTCACACACAGTGTTGTATCGTTAGTTTTCATGAAGTTGAGCACATAGTATCACACACAGTGTTGTATCGTTAGTTTTCATGAAGTTGAGCACATAGTTTCACACACAGTGTTGTATCGTTAGTTTTCATGAAGTTGAGCACAGAGATTCTCACACAGTGTTGTATCGTTAGTTTTCATGAAGTTAAGCAGGGAGATTCTCACACAGTGTTGTATCGTTAGTTTTCATGAAGTTAAGCACAGAGATTCTCACACAGTGTTGTATCGTTAGTTTTCATGAAGTTAAGCACATAGATTCACACACAGTGTTGTATCGTTAGTTTTCATGAAGTTGAGCACGGAGATATCACACACAGTGTTGTACCTTTCGTTTTCATGAAGTTAAGCAAAGAGATTCCTACACAGTGTTCTATAATTAGTTTTCATGAAGTTCAGCACATAGTTTCACACACAGTGTTGTATCGTTAGTTTTCATGAAGTTGAGCACATAGTATCACACACAGTGTTGTATCGTTAGTTTTCATGAAGTTGAGCACATAGTTTCACACACAGTGTTGTATCGTTAGTTTTCATGAAGTTGAGCACATAGTATCACACACAGTGTTGTATCCTTAGTTTTCATGAAGTTAAGCAGGGAGATTCTACACACAGTGTTGTATAGTTAGTTTTCATGAAGTTAAGCACAGAGATTCCCACACAGTGTTCTATCGTTAGATTTCGTGAAGTTCAGCACATAGTTTCACACACAGTGTTGTATCGTTAGTTTTCATGAAGTTAAGCACGGAGATTCTCACACAGTGTTGTATCGTTAGTTTTCATGAAGATAAGCACGGAGATTCTCACACAGTGTTGTATCGTTAGTTTTCATGAAGTTAAGCACAGAGATTCCCACACAGTGTTGTATCGTTAGTTTTCATGAAGTTGAGCACACAGATTCACACACAGTGTTGTATCGTTAGTTTTCATGAAGTTGAGCACATAGTATCACACTCAGTGTTGTATCGTTAGTTTTCATGAAGTTGAGCACATGTTTCACACACAGTGTTGTATCGTTAGTTTTCATGAAGTTGAGCACATAGAATCACACACAGTGTTGTATCGTTACGTTTCATGAAGTTAAGCACAGAGATTCCCACACAGTGTTGTATCATTAGTTTTCATGAAGTTAAGCAGGGGGATTCTCACACAGTGCTGTATTGTTAGTTTTCATGAAGTTGAGCACACAGATTCACACACAGTGTTGTATCGTTAGTTTTCATGAAGTTGAGCACACAGATTCACACACAGTGTTGTATCGTTAGTTTTCATGAAGTTGAGCACATAGTATCACACTCAGTGTTGTATCGTTAGTTTTCATGAAGTTGAGCACATGTTTCACACACAGTGTTGTATCGTTAGTTTTCATGAAGTTGAGCACATAGAATCACACACAGTGTTGTATCGTTACGTTTCATGAAGTTACGCACAGAGATTCCCACACAGTGTTGTATCATTAGTTTTCATGTAGTTAAGCAGGGGGATTCTCACACAGTGCTGTATTGTTAGTTTTCATGAAGTTGAGCACACAGATTCACACACAGTGTTGTATCGTTAGTTTTCCTGAAGTTGAGCACATAGTATCACACACAGTGTTGTATCGTTAGTTTTCATGAAGTTGAGCACATAGTTTCACACTCAGTGTTGTATTGTTAGTTTTCATGAACTTAAGCACGGAGATTCTCACACAGTGTTGTATTGTTAGTTTTCATGAAGTTAAGCACAGAGATTCCCACTCAGTGTTCTATCGTCTGATTTCGTGATGTTCAGTACATAGTTTCACACACAGTGTTGTATCGTTATTTTACATGAAGTTAAGCACAGAGATTCTCACACAGTGTCGTATAGTTAGTTTTTATGAAGTTGAGCACTTAGATTCATACACAGTGTTGTATTGTTAGTTTTCATGAAGTTTAGCACGGAGATTCACACACAGTGTTCTATCGTTAGTTTTTGTGAACTTCAGCACTTAGTTTCACACACAGTCTTGTATCGTTAGTTTTCATAAAGGTAAGCACGGAGATTCACACAGAGTGTTGTATCGTTAGTTTTCATGAAGATAACAGGGGGATTCACACATAGTGTTGTATCGTTAGTTTTCATGAAGTTGAGCACATACTATCACACACAGTGTTGTATCGTTAGTTTTCATGAAGTTAAGCAGAGAGATTCTCACACAGAGTTGTATCGTTATTTTTCATGAAGTTAAGCAGAGAGATTCTCACAAAGTGTTGTATAGTTAGTTTTCATGAAGTTAAGCACATAGGTTCATACATAGTGTTGTATCGTTAGTTTTCTTGAAGTTAAGCACGGAGATACTCACACAGTGTTGTACCTTTCGTTTTCATGAAGTTAAGCAAAGAGATTCCTACACAGTGTTCTATAATTAGTTTTCGTGAAGTTCAGCACATAGTTTCACACACAGTGTTGAATCGTTAATTTTCATGAAGTTGAGCACATAGTATCACACACATTGTTGTATCGTTAGTTTTCATGAAGTTGAGCACATAGTTTCACACACAGTGTTGTATCGTTAGTTTTCATTAAGTTGAGCACATGGTATCACACACAGTGTTGTATCCTTAGTTTTCATGAAGTTAAGCAGGGATATTCTACCACAGTGTTGTATAGTTAGTTTTCATGAAGTTAAGCACAGAGATTCCACACAGTGTTCTATCGTTAGATATCGTGAAGATCAGCACATAGTTTCACACACAGTGTTGTATGGTTAGTTTTCATGAAGTTAAGCAGGGGGAATCTCACACAGTGTTGTATCGTTAGTTTTCATGAAATTAAGCACGGAGATTCTCACAAAGTGTTGTATCGTTAGTTTCATGAAGTTAAGCACAGGGATTCCCACTCAGTGTTCTATCGTCAGATTTCGTGATGTTCAGCACATAGTTTCACACACAGTGTTGTATCGTTAGTTTTCATGAAGTTAAGCACAGAGATTCTCACACAGTGTCGTATAGTTATTTTTCATTAAGTTGAGCACATAGATTCATACACAGTGTTGTATCGTTAGTTTTCATGAAGTTGAGCACATAGTTTCACACACAGTGTTGTATCGTTAGTTTTCATGAAGTTGAGCACATAGTAACACACACAGTGTTGTATCGTTAGTTTTCATGAAGTTAAGCAGGGAGATTCTCACACAGTGTTGTATCGTTAGTTTTCACGAAGTTGAGCACATAGTATCACAGACAGTGTTTTATCGTTAGTTTTCATGAAGTTGAGCACATAGTTTCACACACAGTTTTGTATCGTTAGTTTTCATGAAGTTGAGCACATAGTAACACACACAGTGTTGTATCGTTAGTTTTCATGAAGTTAAGCAGGGAGATTCCCACACAGCGTTGTATCGTTAGTTTTCACGAAGTTGAGCACATAGTATCACAGACAGTGTTTTATCGTTAGTTTTCATGAAGTTAAGCACGATGATTCTCACAGAGAGTTGAATAGTTAGTTTTCATGAAGTTAAGCAGAGAGATTCTCACACAGTGTTGTATCGTTATTTTTCATGAAGTTAAGCAGAGAGATTCTCACACAGTATTGTATAGTTAGTTTTCATGAAGTTAAGCACATAGATTCATACATAGTGTTGTATCGTTAGTTTTCTTGAAGTTAAGCACGGAGATACTCACACAGTGTTGTACCTTTCGTTTTCATGAAGTTAAGCAAAGAGATTCCTACACAGTGTTCTATAATTAGTTTTCGTGAAGTTCAGCACATAGTTTCACACACAGTGTTGAATCGTTAATTTTCATGAAGTTGAGCACATAGTATCACACACATTGTTGTATCGTTAGTTTTCATGAAGTTGAGCACATAGTTTCACACACAGTGTTGTATCGTTAGTTTTCATGAAGTTGAGCACATAGTATCACACACAGTGTTGTATCCTTAGTTTTCATGAAGTTAAGCAGGGATATTCTACCACAGTGTTGTATAGTTAGTTTTCATGAAGTTAAGCACAGAGATTCCACACAGTGTTCTATCGTTAGATATCGTGAAGATCAGCACATAGTTTCACACACAGTGTTGTATGGTTAGTTTTCATGAAGTTAAGCAGGGGGAATCTCACACAGTGTTGTATCGTTAGTTTTCATGAAATTAAGCACGGAGATTCTCACACAGTTTTGTATCGTTAGTTTCATGAAGTTAAGCACAGGGATTCCCACTCAGTGTTCTATCGTTAGATTTCGTGAAGTTAAGCAGGGGGATTCTCACACAGTGTTGTATCGTTATTTTTCATGAAGTTAAGCAGAGAAATCCTCACACAGTGTTGTATAGTTAGTTTTCATGAAGTTAAGCACATAGATTCATACACAGTGTTGTATCGTTAGTTTTCTTGAAGTTAAGCACGGAGATTCTCACACAGTGTTGTTCCGTTCGTTTTCATGAAGTTAAGCACAGAGATTCCTACACAGTGTTGTATCGTTAGTTTTCATGAAGTTGAGCACATAGTTTCACACACAGTGTTGTATCGTTAGTTTTCATGAAGTTGAGCACATAGTATCACACACAGTGTTGTATCGTTAGTTTTCATGAAGTTAAGCACAGAGATTCACACACAGTGT
>NW_024434913.1:0-16347 GCF_017639785.1 Mesocricetus auratus | reverse complement strand
GATTCTACAAGTGTAACTTATTGAACACTAAAGATCCAACACTGTAAGAGATTGTACACGTGTAATTTATTGAAAACTAACAACACAACACTGTGTGCAATTCAACACGTGTAAATTTTTGAAAACTAACGATTCAACGATGTTTGGGATTCTACACGTGTACCTTATGGCAAACTGACGATACAATGCTGTGTGAGAATCTACAGTTGTAACTTATTGAAAAATAAAGATACAACACTGTGTGAGAATCTACACGTGTACCTTATTCAAAATTAACGACACAACACTGTGTGTTATTCTACACTTGGAACTCATAGCCTTATAACCTTGTATGAGAATCTACATGTGTAACTTCTTGGAAACTATCGATACAACAGCGTGTGAGACACTACATGCATAACTTGGTTAAAACTAACGATACAATGCTGTGTGAGTTTCTATACTTTTACCTTATTGAAAACTAACGATACAATCCGTTGTGAGAATCTGTAAACGTAACTTCTTGAAAAGAAATGATACAAAGCTGTGAGATTCTACAGGTGTAAATTATTGAAAACTAAAGATAAAACACTGTGGAAGTATCTACCCGTGTAACTTATTGAAAACTAAAGATACAACGGTTTGTGAGAATCTACACGATATAACACTGTGTGAGAATCTACATATGTAACTTCTCCAAAACTAGCCTCACAACCTTTTGTGAGAGACTACAAATGTAAGTTCTTGGAAACTATTGATACTACACTGTGTGAGAAACTACATGTGTGACTTCTTGAAAACTAATGAAAAAACTGTGTGAGAATCTATAAGCGATACTTCTTGAAAACCATCAATACAGAACTGTGTGAGGAACAACATGCGTAACGTCTTGAAAATTAACAATATAACGCTGTGTGTGATTCTACATGTGTACCTTATTGAAAACTAACGATACAACGCTATGTGAGAATCCACAGGTGTAACTTACTGAAAACTAAAGATACGACACTGCGTAAGTATGTACACGTGTAAATTAATGAAAACTAAAGATAAAACACAGTGTGAGAATCTACACTTGTAACTTATTGGAAACTATCGATACAACAATATGTGAGAAACTACATGAGTAAATTCTTGAATACTAACGATACAATACTTTGTGAGAATCAATAACCTTAACTTCTTGAAAAATACCAATACAACACTGTGTGAGAAACTACACGTGTAACTTCTTGAAAACTAACCATACAACACTGTGTGAGAAACTACACCAATAACTTCTTGAAAACTATCGATACAAAACTGTGTGAGAACCTACACGTTTAACTGTTTGAACACTATCGATACAACACAGTGTGAGAATCTACATGTGTAACTTCCTGGAAACTATCGATACAACACTGTGTGAGAAATTGCATGCATAACTTATGGAAAATTAATGATAAAATGCTGTGTGAGGTTCTACACGTGCAACTTATTGAATCCTAATTACCTAACACTGTGTGAGAATCTACACGGGTAAATTATTGAAAACTAATGACAAAACACTGTGTATGATTATACACGTGTAACTTATTGAAAACTAAAGCTACAATGCTGTGTGATAATGTACACAAATAACTTATTGAAAACTAATGATACAACACTGTGTGAGATTCTACACGTGTACCTTATGGAAAACTAACGATACAACGATGTGTGAGAATCTACAGTTGTAACTTTTTGAAAACTAACGATACAACTCTGTGTGAGATTCTACACGGGTACCTTATTGAAAACCAACAATACAATGATGTGTGAGAATCACCCGGTGTAACATATTGAAAACTAATGATACAACTCTGTGTGAGAATCTACACTTGTGCCTTATTGAAAAGTAACTGAGACAACACAGTATGAGAATATACCCGTGCACACTTCTAGGAAAATATCGATACAACTCTGGTTAAGAAACTACATGCATAATTTCTTGAAAACTAATGATACAAAACTGTGTGAGAATCTATAAGTGTAACTACTTGAAAACTAGCGATACCATACTATGTGAGAAACTTCATGGGTAGCTTCTTGAAAACTAAGTATATAACAATGTGTGAGATTCTACACGTGTACCTTATGGAAAACTAACTATACAACACAGTTTAAGAATCTACCCGTGTAACTTCTTGGAAACTCTCGACACAACACTGTGTGAAAATGTACATGCGTAATTTCTTGAAAACTAACGATACACCACTGTGTGAGGATATACACGTGTAACTTCTTGGAAACTATCGATACAACTCGGTGTGAGAAACTACATGCTTAATTTCTTGAAAACTAACGATACTACACTGTGTGGGGTTCTACACCTGTAACGAATTGAAAACTAATGGTATAACTCTGTGTGAAAATCTGTAAGCAAAACTTCTATCTATGTAACTTCTTGAAATCTAAAGATACAACTCTGAGTTCTAAACTGAATGCATAACTTCTTGAAAACTAACAATACAACAGTGCATGAGAATCTATATATGTAAATTCTTGAAAACTAACAATACAACACAATGTGAGAATCTTCTATGTAAGTTCTTGAAATCTAACAATAAATATCTTGGTTCTAAACTGAATGATTAACTTGAAGACAAATGAAATAACTATGTGAGAATCTACATTAGTAACTTCGGGCAAACTAACGATACTACACTGTCTGAGAATCTATACGTGTATCTTAATGAATATTAATGATACAACACTGGGTGAGATTCTACACGTGTAACTTATTGAAAATTAACGATACAAATCTGTCTGAGAATGTACACGTTTACATTATTGAAAACTAACTATACAACACTGTCTGAGGATCTACAACTGTATCTTATTGAAAAGAAATGGTACAACCCTGTGTGAGAATCTACAAGTGTAACTTATTTAAAATTAAAGTACAATACTATGTGAGAATCTACACGTGTAACGTTTTGAAAACTAATGGTACAACACTGGCTGAATATCTATAAGTGTAACTTCTTGAATACTAAGGATACAACACAGTGTGAGAGTCTATCTTCATAAATTATTGAAATCTAACGATACAACTCTGGGTACTGAACTGAATGCATGAGTTCTTGAAAACTAACGAAATAACTCTGTGAGAATCTATATTAGTAACTTCTGGAAAACTAATGATATAACAATGTGTGAGAATCTACACGTGAAACTCATTGAAAATTAACGATACAAAACTGGAAGAAAATCTACACATGTAACCGCTTGAAAACTAATTGTACAACTCTGTATGAGAATCTATATGAAGAACTTCTTGAATACTAAGGAATCAACATTGTCTGAGAATCTACATAAATGATAATCTACATGAGTTAGAATATTCACTGAGTGAGAATCTAAATATGTAATTCCTTGAAAAGTACCTATACAACATTGTTCTAGAATCTACACGTGTAACTTTTTGAAAACTAACAATACACCACTGTGTGAGAAACTACATCTGTATCTTATTGAGAATTAACGATACAACCCTGTGTTTGAATCTATATGCGTAACTTCTTGAAAATAAAGGACACAACACTGCCTGATAATCTATCTTGAGAACTAATGATACAACAATGTCTGAGAATCTACACGTGTAACCTATTGAAAACTAATGACACAACACTGTGAGAGAATCTATAGGCATAACTTCTTGAAATCTAAGAAGACAACACTGAGTTCTAAACTGGATGCATAATTTCTTGAATACTAACGATACAACACGGTGTGAGAATCTATATTTGTAAGTTCTTGTAAACTAACGATAATACACAGTGTTAGAATCTATCTACATAACTTCTTGAAATCTAACGTTACAACTCTGGATTATAAACTGAATGCATAACTTCTTGAAAAGTAACGAAATAATTCTGAGTGAGAAACTACATTAGTAACATCTCAAAAAATAGCTATACAACACTGTCTGAGAAAATACACGTGTAACTTATTGAAAATTAATGGTACAACACTGTGTGAGAATCATACACATGTATCTAATTGAAAACTAACGATACAGCACTTTGTGAGAAACTACATGTGTAACTACTTGAAAACTCACGATACAACACTGTCTGAGAATCTACACATGTAACTCCTTGAAAACTAACGATACAACACTGTTAGAATCTACGTGTGTAACTACTTGAAAACTAAAGATGCAACACTATCTGAGTATCAACACGTGTGACTTATTGAAAAGTAAAGATACAAATATGTGTTTGAATCTATATGCATAATATTGAAAATAAAGGACGCAACATTGTCTGAGATTATATACGTGTAACTTATTGAAAATAAATGATTCAACACTGTGTGAGAAACTACACGTGTAACTAATTGAAAATTAATGAAACAACACTGTCTTGGAATCTACACGTGTAATGAATTGAAAACTATTGATACAACACTTTGTGAGAATCTATAAGAGTAACTTCTTGAAAACTAATGTTACAACACTGTCTTGAGAGTCTACAAGTATAACTTCTTGAAAACTAACAATACAACACAGTGTGAGAATCTGTAAGCTTCACTTCTTGAAAACTTTGATACAACACTGTCTGAGAATCTACACGAGTAACTTATTGGAAATTAACGATACAAATCTGTCTGAGAATCCACACGTGTAACTTATTAAACACTAACGATACAACACAGTTTAAGAATCTACCCGTGTAGCTTCTTAGAAACTATCGACACAACACTGTGTAATTTCTTGAAAACTAAGAATACAACACTGTGTGAGAAATTACATGAGTAACTTTTTGAAAACTAAATTTACAACGCTGTGTGATATTCTACACTTGCAACTTATTAAAAAATACAGATCCAACACTGTGTCAAAATCTACACGTGAAACTTATTGAAAACTAATGACACAACAGTGTGTGCGATTCTACACGTGTAACTTATTGAAAACTAACCATACAACGCTGTGTGATAATCTACATGTGTAACTTATTGAAAGCTAATGATACAATGCTGTGTGAGATTCAACAAGTATTCCTTATTGAAAACTAACGATACAACGCTGTGTGAAAATCTACATATATACCTTAAAGATAACTAATGATACAATACTATGTGAGAATCTATAAGAGTAACTACTTGAAAACTAGTGATACAACGGTGTGTGAGATTCTACATTTTTAACTTCCTGGAAATTATCGATATAACACTGTGAGAAACTACATGCTTATCTTATGGACAACTAAAGACTCAACATTCTATGCGAATCTTAAGTGATACCTCTTGAAAACCATCAATAATACACTGTTTGAGGAACTACATGCATAACTTCTTGATAACTAACAATACAACACTGTGTGAGAAACTGCATGTGTAACTTATGGAAAACCGACGATACAACACTGTGTGAGAGTCTACACCTGTAACTTCTTCAAAAGTAGTGTTACAAACTTGTGTGAGAAACTCTATGTGTAACTTATTGAAAACTAACGAAATAACTCTGTGTGAGAATCTATAAGCGATACTTCTCGAAAACCATCAATACAACACTGTGAGAGGAACTACTTGCATAACTTCTAGAAAACTAATGATACAAAGCTGGGTGAGATTCTAGCCGTGTACCTCATTTAAAACTAACGATACAACGCTGTGTGTGAATCTACCTGTGTAACTTATTTAAAACTAAAGATACAACACAGTGTGAGAATCCACACGTGTAACTTATTGAAAACCAGCGATACAATACTGTGTGACTATCTATAAGCGTAACTACTTGAAAACTATCGATACAACTCTGTGTGAGAAATTACATGCCTAACTTCTTGAAAACTAAGTTTACAACGCTGTGTGAGATTCTACCCGTGCAAATTATTGAAGACTGAAGACCTAACACTGTGTGAGAATCTACCCGTGTAAATTATTGAAACTAACGACATAACACCGTGTGTGATTCTACACGTGTAACTTATTGATAACTAACGATACAATGTTCTGGGAGATTTTACACATGTACCTTATTGAAAACAAACGATACAAAGCTGTGTGAGAATCTACATGTGTAACTTATGGAAAACTAACAATACAACACAGTTCCAGAATCTACCTGTGTAACTTCTTGGAAACTATCGACACAACACTGTGCGAGAATCTATATGCATAATTTCTTGAAAACTAATGATACAAGACTGTGTGAGAATCTAGAGGTGTAACTTCTTGGAAACTGTCAATACAACACAGTGTGAGAATCTACATGCGTAATGTCTTGGAAACTAACAATACAACACTGTGTGAGAATCTACACGTGTAACTTACTGAAAACTAACGATACAACACTGTGTGAGAATCTATAAGCATAAATTCTTGAAAACTTACGATACAACACTGTGTGAGAAACTACACATCTAATTTCTTGAAAACTAACGATACAACACTGTTTGGGAATCTACATGTGTAACTTCTTGAAAACTAACTATATCACACTCTATGAGAAGCTTCATATGTAATTCCTTGAAAAGTAATGAAACAATTTTGTGTGAGGATCTATATGCCTAATGTATTGAAAACTAACAGTACAAAAATATTTTCAAAATTCCATGTGTAACCACTTGAAACCTGATGGTGAGGGTTATTGTTGGGGTTATGGTTAGGGTTAGATGGTTAGGGTTAATATTATGTAAGTGTTATGGCTAGGGTTAATGTTAGGGTGATGGTTATGGTTATGGTTATGTTTAGCGTTAGGGTTAGGGCTAGGGTTAGGTTTAGGATTTAGGGTTAGCGTTATAGTTAGGGTTAGTGTTAGGTATAGAGTGTTAGGGTTAGGGTTAGGGGTTACAGTTAGGGTTAGGTTCATGCTTAGGGTTAGAGTTAGGATTAGGGTTAGGATTAGAATCATTTTAGAGTTAGGTTTATAGTTAGAGATAGGATTAGATCTAGGGTTAGTGTTAGGGTTATGGTTAGGATTAGGGTTAGGTTTAGCGATAGGTTTAGGTTTAGGGTTAGGGTTACATGGTAGTGTTAGGGTTAGGTTTAAGTTAGGGTTAGAGTAAGGGTTAGGGTTAGAGGTTAGGGCTAGGTTTAGCGTTAGGGTTATGGTTAGGATTAGGTTTAGGGTTAGTGTTAGTGTTAGCCTTAGGCTTAAGGTTAGGGTTAGGGTTAGGTTTAGCTTACGGTTAGAGTTAGCATTAGAGATAGGGTTAGGTTTAGAGTTTAGTGTTAGTGTTTAGGTTAGCATTAGGGTTTGGTTTAGGTATAGGGTTAGGATTAGGTTTAGGATTAGGAATAGGGTTAGGGTAGGTTTAGGGTTAGGGATAGGGTTATTTTTAGGGGTAGGGTTCCGGACATGTTAGGGGTTAGGGTTAGGTTTATGCTTAATGTTAGGTTTAGGGTTAGGGTTAGGCTTAAAGTTAGGATTAGGGTTATGGTTACATTTAGCATTAGGGTTACCTTTAGGTATAGGTTTAAGTTTATGGTTAGGGTTTAGAGGTTAGGGGTAGGATTAATGTTAGGATTAGGACTAGGATTAGGAATAGGTTTAGGATTAGGGTTAAGGTTAGAGTTAGAGCTACGGTAAGGGTTAAGGTTAAGGTTAGGGATAGGATGTCACTTATTGAAAATTAACAATACAAAACTGTGTAAGTATCTACATGTGTAACTTATTGAAAACTAAAGATACAATGCTATGTGAGAATCTACACGTGAAACGTATTGAAAACTAAGGATACATACAACATTGTGTGAGATTTTACACGTGTACCTTATTGAAAACTAATGCCCAACACTGTGTGAGAATCTACAAGTGTAACTTATTGAAAACCAAAGATTCTACACTGTGTAAGTATCTACACGTGTAACTTATTGAAAGTAAAGAAACAAAGCTGTTTGAGAGTCTACACTTTTAACTTATTGAAAAGTAACGATACAACAGTGTGTGAGATTCTACACGTGCAACTTATTGAAAAATAAGGCTACAACACTGGGTGATAATCTACACGTGTACCTTATTGAAAACTAACATTACAACCCTGTGTGAGATTTAACATGTACACCTTATCGAAAACTAACCATACAATTCTGTGTGATAATCTATTCGTGAACATTATTGAAAATTAACGATACCACAATGTGTGAGATTCTACACCTATTCCTTTTTGAAAACTAATGCTACAACGCTGTGGGATAATCTCATGTGTAACATGTTGAAACCTAACGATTCAATGCTGTATGAGGTTCTACACGTGTACCTTATTCAAAATTAGAAATAAAAGCTGTGTGATAAACTACACTTGTAACTTATTGAAAACTAAGATACAATGCTGTGTGAGATTCTACACATGTATCTTAATGAAAACTGAAGGTACAACGATGTGTGAGATTCTACATGTGTACCTTATTGAAAATTAACGATACAAAGCTGTGTGAGATTCAACACCTGTAGCTTATAGAAAACTAGCAATAAAATCTGTGTGACTATCTACAAGTTTAATTATTGAAAACTAAGGATACAACACTGTGTAAATATCTACACTTGTAACTTATTGAAAACTAAAGATACAACACAGTGTGAGTATCTACACGTGTATCTTATTGAAAAGTAATGATACAACACTGTGAGAGATTCTACTCGTGTACCTTATTGAAAACTAACAATACAACAAAGTGTGAGAATCGACGGGTGTACATTATTGAAAACAAACGATACCAAACTGTGTGAAAACTTACAGGTTTATCTTATTGAAAACTAATGATTCAATGGTGTGTGAAAAGGTACACCTGTACCTTATTGAAAAGTAATGATACAATACAGTATGAGGATCTACCCATGCAATGTTTTGGAACATATGGATACAACACTGGGTGAGAAACTGCATGCTAAATTTCTTGAAAAGTAATGATACAAAACTATGTGAGAATCTATAAGCGTTACTACTTGAAAACAATCGATACAATTCTGTGTGAGAAATTACAGGCATAACTTCTTGAAAAATAAAGATAAAATACTGTCTGAGATTCTACACATGCAACTTATTGAAAAGTAATGAACCAACACTGTGTGAGATTTTACACGTGTAAGTTATTGAAACTGGGTTCTAAACTGAATGCATAACTTCTTGAAGACAAACGAAATAACTCTGTGAGAAACTACTTTAGTAACTTCTGTTAAACTAACGATACAACACTGTCTGGGAATCTACACGTGTAACATATTGAAAACTATTGATACAACACTGTGTGAGAATATATAAGTGTAACTTCTTGAAAACTAATGATACAACACTGTCTTGAGAATCTACAAGTATAACTTCTTGAAAACTAACGATATAACACTGTGAGAATTTACACGTGTAACTTATTGAAAATTAATGATACAAATCTGTCTGAGAGTCTACATGTGTAACTAATTGAAAATTAACGATACAAAACTGTGTAATAATATATACGTGTAACTTATTGAAAACTAACGATACAATACTGTCTGACAATCTACACATGTAATTTATTGAAAGCAAACCATACAACACTGTGTGAGAAACTATATGTCTAACTACTTGAAAACTAACGATACAACACTGTCTGAGAAACTACACGTGTATCTAATAGAAAAGTAATGATACAACAATGTCTGATAAACTACACATGTATCCTATTGAAAAGTAATTATACAACACTGAGTTTGAATCCATATGTGTAACTTCTTGAAAATAAAGGACACAACACTGTCTGAGAATCTACCCATGTAACTTATTGAAAATTAACGATACAACACTCTCTGAGAATCTACACCTGTAACTTATTGAAAATTAAATATACAACACCTTGAGACTATCTAGACATGTAACGTATTGAAACCTAATTATACAACACTGTGTGAGAATCTATAAGCATAACTTCTTGAAAACTAATAATACAACACTCTATTGAGAATCCACACGTGTAAATTCTTGAAAACTAATGATACAACACTGAGCAAGTATTTATATACCTACATTCTTGTAAACTAACGACACAACACAGTGTGAGAATCTCTACGTGTAACTTATTAAAAATTAACAAAACAACTCTGTCTGAGATCTATAAGCATTACTTCTTGAAATCCAACGGTACAACACTGTCTGAGAATCTACATGTTTAACATTTTGAAAATTAAAGATACAACACCTTGTGATAATCTATACGTGTAAGGTATCCAAACCTAATTATACAACACTGTGAGAAACTGTAAGGGTAATTTCTTGAAAACTAATGATACAACACTGTCTGAGACTTTACACGGGTAATGTATTGAAAACTAATGATACAACACTATGTGAGCATCTATAAGCCTAACTTGTTGTGTTACTCTCACACAACAGTGCTTCAATACGTTACAGGTGTAGATTCTCTCACAGTGTTGTATCATTTGTTTTCACGAAGTTACACCTGTAGATTCTCAGACAGTGTTGTGTCCTTTATTTTCAAGAAGTTACACGTATAGATTCAAAAACAGTGTTGTATCATTGCTTTTCAATAAAATACAGGTTTAGATTCTCAGACTGTGTTGTTTCATTAGTTTTCAAGTAGTTAGACATGTAGTTTCTCAAAAAGTGTTGTATCGTTAGTTTTCTAGTCGTTACACTTTTGGTTTATAAAATAGTGTTGTCTCGTTATTTTTCGATATGTTACACGTGGAGATTCTCACATTGTGTTGTGTCATTATTTTTAAAGAATGTATGTATATAGATACTCACTCAGTGTTGTATCATTAGAATTCAAGCAGTTACACGTGTGGATTCTCAAGACAGTGTTGTATTATTAGTTTTCAAGAAGTTACACTTATACATTCTCAAACAGTTTTGTATCATTAGTTTTCAATATGTTACAAGTCTAGACACTCACAAGGTGTTGTATCTTTAATTTTCAATAAGTTACACGTGTAGATTCTCCGACAGTGCTGTATCATTAGTTTTCAAGTAGTTACACATGTAGTTTCTCACACAGTGTTGTATTTTTAGTTGTCCAGCATATACACATGTAGTTTCTCACACAGTGTTGTATCATTACTTTTTAATATGTTACACGTGTAGAATCTCAGACAGTGTTGTGTTCTTTATTTTCAAGAAGTTACCCATATAAATTCAAACACAGTGTTGTATTGTTACTTTTCAATAAGATACAAGTGTAGATTCTCAGACAATATTGTATCGTAAGTTTTCAAGTAGTTCCACATGTAGATGCTTACACATTGTTGTATCGTTAATTTTCAATAAGTTACAGGTGTAGATTCTCAGACAGTGTTGTATCGTTAGTTTTCCAGAAGTTACTAATGTAGTTTCTCACACAGAGTTATTTCGTTAGTTTTAAAGAAGATACGCATTCAGTTTAGAACTCAAAATTGTATCCTTAGCTTTCAAGAAGCTACGTAGATATTCTCACAGGTGCTCTATCGTTAGTTTTCAAGAAGTTACGCACGTAGATACTCACACAGTGTTGTATGGTTTGCTTTTATGAAGTTGCACATGTAGATTCTCTCACAGTATTGTATCGTTTCTTTTCAAGATGTTATGCATGTAGTCTCTCAAACAGTGTTGTGTCATTAATTTTATAAGTTACACCTTGAGAGTCTCACAACAACACTGTGTGAGAATCTATAAACATAACTTCTTGAAAACAAATAATACAACACTGTCTTGAGAATCCACATGTGTAACACAACACTGTGTGAGAATCTGTACGTGTTTCTTATTGCAAATTAACAAACAACACTGTCTGAAAATCTACACGTGTAATTCATTGAAAACTAACGGTAAAACACTGTGTGAGAAACTACATGTGTAACTACGTGAAAACAAACGAAACAACACTGTCTGAGATCTATAAGCATAACTTCTGGAAAACCAATGATAATCTACACGTGTAACTAAATGAAAATTAACGATACAACACTGAGAATCTACATGTGTAACTTATTGAAAACTCTTGACACAACACTGTGTGAGAAATGATAAGTGTTGCTTCTGGAAATCAAACGATACAACACTGAGTTCTAAACTGAATGCATAATTTCTTGAAAACTAACAAATAACTCTGTGTGTGAAACTACATTAGTAACTTCTGGAAAACTAATGATACAACATTGTCTGAGAATACAAACGTGTAACTTCTTGAAAATTAATGATATAACACTGTCTTGAGAGTCTATAAGTGTAACTTCTTGAAAACTAACGATGCAACAATGTTTGAGAATCTATACATGTAACTTATTGAAAATTAACGCTACAACACTGTGCGAAAATCTACACGTGTAACTTATTGAAAATTAACATAACAACACTGTCTGAGAATCTACACGTGTAACTTCTTGAAAACTAATGATAAAAAACTGTGTGAGAAACTAGAGCTGTGTCTTATTGAAAAGTAACAATACAACCCTCTGTTTGAAAATATATGCATAACTTCTTGAAAGGAAAGGACTCAACACTGTCTGAGAATCTACATGTGTAACTTCTTGAAAACTAAGGATACAACACTGTGTGAAAATCTACATGTGTAACTTCTTGAAAATAAATGACACAACACAGTTTGAAACTACATGCGTAACTTCTTGAAAAATAACGATACAAAGCTGCCTGCATATCTGTACGCATAACTTATTGAAAACAAAGGAAACAACACTTTGTGAGAAACTACGTGAATAACATCTTGAAAACAAACGATACCACATTGTGTGAGAATCTATATTCATAACTTATTGAAACTAACGATACAGTTCTGTGTGAGAATCCACACATGTAACTTATTGAAAATTAATGATACAACACTGAGTGAGAATCTATATATGTAAGTTCTTGAAAACTAACGATACAACAAAGTGTGGGAATCTCCACCTATAACTTATCAAAATTAATGACACAACAATGTTTGAGAAACTACAGGCGTAACATCTTGAAAACTAACGATAAACCACTGTGGGAGAATCTACATGTGTAACTTCTGAAAAAACAAATGATACTATTCTGTGTGAGAATCTGTCTACATAACATCTTGAAATCTAAAGATATTACTCTGAGTTCTAAACGGGAATGCATAACTTCTTGAAAACTAGAGAAATAACTCTGTGTGAGAAACTACATTAGTAACTTCTGGAAAACTAATGATACAACCTTGTCTGAGAATCTCCACTTGTATCGAATTGAAAAGTAACGAGACAACACTGTGCTTGAATCTATATGCATAACTTCTTGAAAACAAAGGACACAACACTGTCTGAGAATCTACATGTGTATCTTATTAAAAATTAAAGATACAGCAAATGTGTGAGTATACACCTGTAATAATAATGATAAAACACTGTGAGAGAATATATAAGCGTAACTTCCTGAATACTAAGGATACAATACTGTCTTGAGAATCTACACTCGAAAATCCTTGAAAACTATCAATACAATACTGTCTGAGAATCTACACGTGTAACTTATTGAAAATTAACAAAACAACACTATCTGAGAATCTAAACATATATCTTATTGAAAAGTAATGACACAACACTGTGTTTGAATCTATATGCATAACTTCTTGAAAATAAAGGATACAACACTGAGAATCTACACATGTGACTTATTGAAAACTAATGGTACAACACTGTGTGAGAAACTGCACGTGTATCTTATTGAAATGTAAGTTTACAACCCTGCATTTGAATATCTGTGTGGAACTTCTTGAAAATACAGGACTCAACACTGTCTTTGAATCTACACCTGTAACTTCTTGAATACTAATGATATGACACAGTGTGAGAAACTACATGCATAATTTCTTGAAAACTAATGAAAACTAATGATAAGGTGTGCTGCCTGCACACCTATACGCGTAACTTATTTAAACAAAGGAAATAACACTTTGTGGGAATCTATGTGAGTAACATCTTGATAAAAAATATACAATATTTTGTTAGAATCTATATTCATAACTTATTGAAACCTAATGATACAGCACTGTGTCAGAATCTATATAAGTAACTTCTTGAAATCTAATGATACAACACTGAGTTTTAAACTGAATGCATAACCTCTTGAAATCTAACGATATTAGACTTTGTGAGAATCCACACGTGTAAATCCTTGAAAACTAATGATATAACACTGTCAGAATTTACATGTGTAGCTTATTGAAAATTAAGGAAACAACACTGTCTGAGAATCTACACGTGTAATACTTGAAAACCAACGATACAACACTGTATGTGAAACTACATGTGTACTTTCTCCAAAACAAATTATACAACAATGTCTGAGAATCTACACATGTATCTTATTGAAAAGTAACGATACAACACTGTGTTTGAATCTATATGCGTAACTATTTGAAAAAAAGAACACAACACTGTCTGAGAATCTACACATGTATCTTATTGAAAATTAATGATACAACACTGTGTGATAATCTACACGTGTACCGTATTGAAAACTAATGATACAACACAGTGTGAGAAACTGCATGTGTAATTTCTTGAAAACTAACGATACAAATCTGCCTATACATCTATACGTGTAATTTATTGAAAACAAGGAAACAACACTTTGTGGGAAACTACGTGACAAACATCTCCAAAGTAAACAATACGACATTGAGTAAGAATCTATATTTGTAACTCATTGAAAACTAACGATACAGCACTGTGTGAGAATCTATATGCATAACTTCTTGAAATCAAACGATACAACTCTGAGTTCTAAACTGAATGCACAACTTCTTGAAAACTAACGAAATAACTCTGTGTGAGAAACTACATTAGTAACTTCTGGCAAACTAACCATACAACACTGTCTGAGAATCTACACGTGTAAATTATTGAAAACTAAGGATACAACAGTTTAAGAATCTACACCTATAAATGTTGGGAAACTATCGACCCAACACTGTGTGAGAATCTACATGCGTAATTTCTTGAAAACTAAGGATACAACACTGTGTGAGGATCTACACGTGTAACTTCTTAGAAACTATTGATACAACACCGTTTGAAAATCTGCACATGGAACTTCTTGGAAACTATCGATACAACTCTGTGTGAGAAACTACATGCATAATTTCTTGAAAAATAACGATACAAAACTGTGTGAGAATCTATAAGTATAACTACTTGAAAACTAGCGATACCACACTGTTTGTGACACTTTTATGTGTAGGTTCTTGAAATCTAAGGATATATGCTGTGTGATAATCTACACGTGTAACTCATTGAAAACTAACAGTACAATTCTGTGTGAGAATATGTAAGCCTAAATTCTTGAAAACTAACAATACAACACTGTGTGAGAAACTACACATCTAACTTCTTGAAAACTATCGATACAACACTGTGTAAGAATCTACATACGTATCTTCTAGAAAACTAACTATATAAAAATATATGAGAAGCTTCATGTGTAACTCCTTGAAAAGTAAAAATACAACACTGTGTCAGAATCTATATGCCTTACATATTGAAAACTAACAGTGCAAAAATATTTTCAAAATTCCATGTGTAACTACTTGAAACCTAATTGTGAGGGTTATTATTAAAGTTATTGTTAGGGTTAGATTGTTAGGGTTAGTATTTTTTAAGGGTTATGCTTATGGTTATGGTTATGGTTAGGGCTACTGTTAGGGTTAGGATTTAGGGTTAGGGTTAGGATTAGATGGTTATGGATAGGGGTTAAGTTTAGGGTTACGGTCATGCTTAGGGTTTGAGTTAGGATTAGGGTTAGGATTAGGGTTATTTTTAGGGTTATGCTTAGGGATAGGGATAGGATTAGGGTTAGGGTTAAGGTTAGGATTTGGGTTAGGTTTAGTGATAGTTTTAGGGTTAGGCTTAGGGTTAGATGGCAAGGGTTAGGGTTAGGTTCAGGTTAGGTTTAGATTAAGGATTAGGGTTAGGGTTTGGGTTAAGGTTAGATGTTAGGGTTAGGATTAAGGTTAGGGCTATGGTTAGAGTTAGGGTTATTGTTAGGATTAGGGTTAGGATTATTGATAGTGTTATGGTGGGGTTAGGTTTAGGGATATGGTCAGGTATGGTTAGGATTAGGGTTCGAATTCCGGTTAGGGGTTACGGTTAGGGTTAGGTTTATGCTTAAGTTTAAGGTTAGGTTAAGGTTAGGTTTAAGCTTAGGGTTAGGGTTAGGATTAGGGTTATTTTTAGGGTTAGAGTTAGGGATAGGATTAGGGCTATGGTTTGGGTTAGGGTTATGGTTAGGATTAGGGTTAGGTTTAGTGATTGGTTTAGGGTTATGGTTAGGGTTAGATGGTTAGGTATAGGGATAGGTTTAGGTTAGGGTTAGATGTTAGGGTTAGGGTTAAGGTTAGGGCTATGGTTAGAGTTAAGGTTATCGTTAGGATTAGGGTTAGGATTATTGATAGGGTTAT
>NW_024434912.1:0-6792 GCF_017639785.1 Mesocricetus auratus | reverse complement strand
ACACCCACAACTTTGGAGTGGAGATAGAGGTCAAATCCCCATGTGCAAATTTGGAACATGTACAAAGCTCCTCTCCAGGGTCTTATCCCCAGAGGGAGCCCTGACCAGTCCGATGTCGTTTTTCTGGGGGAAGGAGATCATGACATAGAACCTTCATGCAAGATGACTTATCTCCCAGGAGAAAGTCGTTATACCGCAGACCTCTCCTGTGCAGTGCTTAGCCTTGCAACTCCTTGGGCTGCTGAAGCCTACCCACTCTATCCCGTGCAATGAGACTAGCCTCGTGGGGTGCAAGAGCTGGGAGGCCAGCGACCTATTGCTTTAACATGGTTAACCAAATGTCAGGGGAGGCTCCGTGTTCTAAGGCAGCAAGTGCTTGTGCCACCATCACTTTGTCTCTTTTGTTTGGGCTCTGAGCTTACACACCATCCAAAGCATCAACACTATTCCACAGCAGAGAACTAGGCTAAATGATCCTACCCCCACCCATTCCTTAAAATAAGAAAATGCAGATGAAATCCAGGAGGAGAGGCCTTCCATCAGAGAAAGATCCAGACGCGTCGAATTCACTTGCAGGATCGCCATTCTCAACTCACGGAGTGTCTGCTCAAACTCAAAAGTCCAATTCTGTAATAAATGTTGAGACAGAGCTTGTGACAGGTTAGCTGCTCTTGTAAAATTCTCATATTGTACTGAAGTGACACAAAGGCCAGGCAACTTTTGTTCACATCCCAATTGGGCCATCTGCCACAATATATCCAATTGTTCCTGAACCAAATTAATCTGTTGGTTTACCAACATCAGGCCTCCTTGTATCTGAGAATTGGTAGTGGCCTGTTTATCTAGGGCCATGGTCACAGTGGCCTATAGTTCATTAATGGTTTGAGTTGTCTGCACAGTGGCAGAAAGTGCAAGGGCCGAGGCGGTAACCGAAGCAGTAACCGCGGCGGTGGCTATCAGGCCCACAATAATAGCAGAGATCCCAAAAATCTCGCTTTTCCCTAAACAAACTCAAATTACTTGGCGTCTCAACAGGAACTGGAACAAATCGAGGCATGCGCATTACCAAAGCAAAAGGGTGCTTAATAGCATCCCAGCATAATGCATAAAAACAATTCTAAGCAGAGCAATTTATTTCTTTCTGATTCTTACCTAAGGTATCATTACTCACAACCCAAATAAAGGGCAGCTGAATAATTAGTTCTCTTAAAAGGGGTATACTTAACATTGGAGGAGGACCAATCAGATGATCCATAGCTCTGTCCCTCACTCAGACTGTTGCCTAATGCCCCTTTCCAATCAAAAGTAATCTGTCCCTTCTCACTATCATAGGAGAAAGATCAGTACAGCTTCCATTAATTCAAAAGGATTAGCATTAGATCTTTCTGGATCCATATGAATAAAATTATCCTTTAATGAAGAAATCACAGTAAAGCACAAGCTTCCTACCAATGACAAGGTTCTCTCATCCTGAAAACTCTGTATCTGAGGATCTAAAGGCAAAAAGGCAAGCCCCAACTCTCTATTAGTTGTGAAAAATCTAGGGAACACCTGGGCATTCTGCATCACTGGCATCGGTAGGGGGAAGGTAGACATGATGGCCCACCGTAACTCTCCCATCATACTAGGAACCATCATCCCGAGTAGGAGAGTCTTCATCACCCACTTGGCCTCCATCCTTCTTATTCTGGAGTTGTGAAGGAGCTCTTCGAGTGAGTCTTTCAGGGATCCACAGGGGGTTTTCTTCCTCCTGTGGAAAAACACACACAGCTCCCCTGGATCTTATAAGAATAGGATCCGGGCCTTTCCATTCATTAGTTAGCACATCTTTCCATTTTACAAATTCTTTTGGCCTATCAGGCTCTAAACTGTGGCGATCGGCCGCAGTGTGGCCTTGGGCATCAGAGTTCAAGAAATTAAGGGTAAAAAGTGCCATGGATACAGCAACTCTTGGTACCGAGGGTAGAACATCCTCAATACTCCCCTTTTGTTTAATCAGATATGATTTGAGTGTACGATGGGCACGTTCCACAATGCCCTGTCCTTGAGGGTTATAAGGTAGGCCAGTTAGATGGGTAACATCCATTTGCCGACAAAACTGTCGGAATTTTTGAGAGGTATATGCTGGTCCATTGTCTGTTTTTAAAATTCTGGGTTTTCCCCAAGCACTCCAGGCCTCAAGGCAATGTTGAATCACATATGAGGCCTTTTCCCCTGTTAGGGGTGTGGCGAACATTACGCCAGAACAGGTGTCAACAGAAACATGAACATATTGAAGCCTTCTAAAAGAGGGAATATGAGTAACATCCATCTGCCACATCTGCAATGGTCTAATGCCACGTGGGTTTATTCCCATGTGGGGAGTAGGTAAGAATTCGCAGCAATTCTGGCATTGAGTAACAATTTCCCTAGCCTCTTTCCTGGATAGAGCAAAACGACGGCGCAAGGTCTCAGCCGTCACATGAAAGCGCTGATGGAACTCTTTTGCTGCTTGTGCGTGGGTAGACAAGGCAGCGGCCACCAGCTTTGTAGCCTTGTCCGCTAAGTCATTCCCTAAGGACATGGGACCTGGGAGTCCAGAATGTGCTCGGACATGGGTAATGAAAACAGGAAATCTCCTATTTAACAAGGCAGCTTGTATCTTCTGAAAGATGTTAGCAACTCTGCTGGAGGATCTTATTATTCCAGCTATCTCAAGGAGATTAACTGCATTAACCACATAAGAGGAATCTGATACAATATTGAGGGGTCCTGGAAAAGCCTCAAGAACCTCCAGTACTATCAGACATTCTACAACTTGAGGTGAAGTTTCATTATATTGTTTAGATATAACCCTATCCTTGACCACATAAGCTCCCATACCAGTTTTTGATCCATCAGTGTACACCACAGTCCCATCTGGGAGTGGGTCTTTAGCTGTCACTTGTGGAAACACTATAGCCTGGTTTAGGGCAAACTGTAAAATTGGATGCTTTGGAAAATGATTATCAATTTGTCCTGAAAAGGAAGTAACTAAAACTGCCCAATCACTAGATGTGGCTGCCAAGGTCTGAACTTGTGTAGCAGTATAAGGCACAATCAAGGAATCAGGATCCCTGCCAAAATGTGTAACAGCTGCTTTTATTCCGCGAAGCGCGAGCTGTGCAACAGCATCAGGGTACCAGTCAATAATCTTAGCAGGGGAAGCATTTGGATGAATCCAAAGTAATGGTCCATGTTGCCACAGGACTGCAGTTGGCAATTGAGCTGTCTTAAAAACACACAGATTAAAAGGTAGTGACTCCTCAATACGTTGTAATTGTGCTTCCTGTAAGGCCTCTTCCACCATCTGTAAGGCTCGGTGGGCGGCAGGGGTAAATTTTCTGGGTGAGGAGATATGAGGCTCACCCTCCAGGAGATCGAAGAGGGGTTTTAGATCAGCAGATGGAATTTTTAAAAAGGGCCTCAACCAATTTATATCTCCCAGAAGTTTCTGAAAATCATTTAATGTTTGTAAGTGGTCTTTGCGAATTTCTATTTTCTGAGGAACTATATTTTTGGGAGTAATCATTGAGCCCAAAAAGAGCCCTGTATCTGCAATTTGAACCTTTTCTGAGGCAATCTCTAATCCCCACTGTTTTAATTCAGCCACCAGCATGGGGAAAGCCTTTTGTAAAACATCTAACTCTTTGTGACAAATAAGAATATCGTCCATATAATGGATAACGATTAAAGATGTAAATTGCTTCCTAATTGGCTCCAAAGCCTCCTGCACATACAGCTGACATATTGTTGGGCTATTGGCCATGCCTTGCGGCAGTACCTTCCACTGAAATCTCTTGTCTGGTTCCATATGATTAAGAGAAGGGATAGTGAAGGCAAACCTTGGTCTATCCCGTGGGTAAAGTGGAATAGAGAAGAAACAATCCTTAATATCTATAATAATAAGCTTCCAATCTTGAGGAAGTGCAGAAAGCAAAGGAAGGCCTCTTTGAACAGGGCCAAAAAGATGCATCTGATTGTTAATGGCCCGCAGGTCGTGGAGTAATCTCCACTTCCCAGATTTCTTCTTAATAACAAAAATTGGTGTATTCCATGGGGAGGTAGAAGGCTCTAGATGCCCCAGCCGTTCCTGTTCTTGCACTAATCTTGTGACAGCCTCTAATTTTTCAGAGGATAGAGGCCATTGAGAGACCCATAACGGCTCCTCTGTTTTCCATGGTATGGGTCGTGAAGCCTCAACGGCCCCTAAATAAAACCCAGTCCTTTTCTACCCCGATTTCCGTGTTGCGTAATGGGTTTTATTCTGCCTTGTTCTTGCCTACCCAAGCCTCTACCGTTTGTATACCCCATCTTTGCCATAATGGCTGATGCCTGGGGGAGTATTCATTAGTTAGGGTCATGCCCATGGCTTGTAACACATCCCGTCCCCATAAATTTACAGGGAGTGGCAACACATAGGGGGTAAAACATCCCTGTTTGCCCTCAGCATTCCGCCAGGTTAAGGCTGAGGCACTGATGGCAGGAGAGGACTGGTATCCAAGACCTTGTAGAGAATGAGATGAAACAACAGTGGGCCAAGACTTCGGCCACCAATGGAGTGAAATAATGCTTTTGTCTGCTCCCGTATCCATTATCCCTTCAAATTCTTTTCCATTAATTAACAATTTTATTGTAGGTCTCTCATTTAGGGGTATAGCCAGATAGGCTGAATCACTTCCAGAAGATCCCATAGCCCTTTTTTGTAAAGTGTAGGTTTCTCCATCCCCGAGGGAGGGCAGCAACACCAGTTGTGCAATTCTATCTCCCTGCTTTATAGAAAATACACCCCGAGGGCTAGAACAGAGAACTTGAATCTCCTCTTTATGATACGGGTCAACAATTCCAGGATATATAATGAGTCCCTGTAAAGTTAAGGAGCCACGGCCCAGAATAAGCCCAATGGTGGCAGGGGGCAAAGGTCCAGGGGAATGGACTGGGACCGGTTGAACATTCATTTGGGGCATGAGTAAGAAGTCGGAGGCGGCACGCAAGTCCATTCCGGGGGTTCCTCGGAAACCTCTACTTCCTCTTGATTGCTTTTCTGAAATTGGTTCCCATATTTCTGAGGGCCCTGGGACCATGGGCCCCGTGACCCGTTTTTTGATTGGGGTACCTTGGGTTCTTCAATAGGGGGCAGAAGCCTCCCTTTTACATCCCGGACTGACCTGCATTCGCTAGCCCTATGATAACCTTTACCACAACGACGGCAAAGCTCCAGTTCTCTTGTTCTTTCAGGGGCTTGACAATCTTTCTTAAGGTGCCCCATTCTCCCACAATTAAAACAAACTTTTCGATTAGATAAATCTCTATACCTGTGCGTTTGTAAAATGGCGGCAGCTAGTCCTGCATTGGTTAGGGGTCCCCCAGCTCCCTGCACACTCTGAGCCAATCTTGTAAACCTTTGCTTTTGCGAGGGGCGATAGCCGCTCGACATTCCTGGGTTGCTTGTTCATAGACAAGTTGCTCAATCAGGGGCATAGCTTGTTCTGAATCACCAAAGATGCGACTGGCGGCCTCTGTCATTCTGGCCACAAAGTCTGAAAATGGCTCTTGGGGTCCTTGGACAATCTTTGTAAGGTGTCCACTGGACTCTCCCCTTTTTGTGAGGGCCTTCCATGCTTTAATAGCGGCGGCCGACACCTGACCATAGACACCCCAGATGTAGTTGGTTTGATTAAGGGCATGTTGACCCTGACCTGTCAGCATTTCAAATGTCCACTGCCTCTGATTCTCATCTTCAGCCGTGGCATTAACTCTAGCTTGTGCCTGGGCTGCATCATACCAGAGAGCCTTCCATTCCATGTATTGTCCCATGTTGGGAAGCACTGCTTTCACTGTCGTCTGCCAGTCAGTGGGAGTCATGGCAAAATTAGCAAGCCTTTCCACCTGTAATGTGGTAAAGTTAGCATTGACCCCATAATTACGAACGGATTCGGCCAATTCTTTGATTTGATTGTAATCTACAGGGGTATGTACTCTTCCGCCTTCCGCATTCTCGAATACTGGAAAAGCCATTTGTATTTTTCTCCGTTCCTCTAAAGGTAAAAAGGAGTCAGTACCAGTATTCAGCCGAAGCTCATACTGCGGAGGCGCCGAGGGGCGTGAGCCCGCCGGATTTATAGGCGGTGGCCTCACATTCATTTTTGTTTTCAGTGGCCGGTGTCTATCAGGGTGATATCTTTCTTCCTCATACCGTGCCACCTCCTCCTCTAGACCACCTTCTTCGCTAGAATCCAGAGTGTCAGAATCAGAATTATCTAGCTCCAAGGCTTCTAGCTCTACTGTAGGGTATAGACTAGATTCTGGCTTTTTCTTTTCTTAGATTTGTTAGGGGGTGAATGATCACTCCCTTCTTTCTCTCCCCTTTCTTAACTTCTCGGGAGGGCCTTTTTTCTTAGACATGTCTTTCCTTTTGCGAGCTCCCATTCTCTCACTCCGTTCAGTTTCTGACATGCTATCCTGAACTTCTTCTAAGGTTCCCTGACTTTCTATTATAGCAGGGTGACAGGCCTCATCCTCCAAGCAGTTTTTAACTAGCTTCCAAATGGCTTTGGTACCTTAGTGGAGATCTCCTTCTGCATGCTTCCTGTCTAGTTCTTTACCTAGCTTGTTCCATGAGGCCACAGTGACGGACCCGGAACAAGCATACCATGGTGCCACTCTATCTACCTCCTTCACAAAATTTTGAAGTGTTCGTGGTGCAATTTTGAGATCTCTTTGTTTTAGCACAGTCTGTAGGGCAGTAACCACTGACTGTGACAACCCCATCGC
>NW_024434911.1:0-30309 GCF_017639785.1 Mesocricetus auratus | reverse complement strand
GCAGGTCCTCATTTGGGCTACACTTTGCACCACTCCTGCATGATCACCATGGAGGGAAGGATGAGTTTGAGAAAACAGCCTCCAGAGTATCTACCTGGAGATATGAACTCTACATTGTCAGAGGTAATAACAAATAGGTGACCACAGGAATGGGTTGACCCCAACACTTCTTTAGAGTTTTCATTTATTTCTGTCTGTCCTTCTGGAATATTCTGGAGATAGTTCCATTGGTACATAGAGCATTGATTGTTTGAACTGATCTAGAAAGATAATAAAAGATGCCATAGAAAGACCTGTGTGCATAGGTGAGCATGCTGGATGGAAATCTAGGTTCTGGTAACTAACCACAAACACACAGATGTGTGTGGCTGTAGATATGTAAAGTAGGTGGGACAGTGGGATGGGTATGACATGACACAACAAGGCTAGAGAATGTTCAGTTAGTTTATGAAAATATGGCTCCACGCTGGTCCCCACATTGACACAGAAAAACTGGGTCCAGCCACGCATACACAAAGGTTAATCTTCTACAAATGTCCCAAGCTGCATCAAACATTGAGGAATCACCAAGGCTGTAGGATCCTGATTAATGTACTGGTACCATGACTGATCTGATTGCTGCAGAAAGGGACAAGTCAGAGACAAACCTGGATCTCATAGTCAGTAATTGAGGCAAGCTCCCCATTTTGATTCACACCTGGGTGCAAGCCCAGACAAAATGTTCTATGAGCAGAGGTTTTGTTGCTTGAGTACACAATATGCTCCTTCCATTACTTTTTGGAACTTCAGAGTGAATACGCTGGTTACCATATTCATGTGATGACACCATAGGTCCTAGGGAACTCTTACAATCAGAACTCACTGAGGACCTTAAGGGTACTAGGTGACTAGGATTCAATGATCAGGTTCCCAGTGTTAGGAGAACGGGATGAATTGAGAAACTAGTGTTTGCTGATGGTTATGGGACATGTATAGACCTTGGGTGTTTTAGGGACAGTGTGCCCTTAGAGATTGATACATTGGCTTTCCTGGATGAAGTATGGGACACAGAAACATTTGGAGACTAAGGTGTTTACATAGGATAGTTGGCTTTGGGCCTTTGAATGCACTGGAATTCCTGAGTGAACTATGGGATATGGAGACAAAACTTGCAGACTTATCTTCCTGGTAGGATATTTTTTCTTTTTTCTTTTTATTTTAATTTTAAATATCTTATTTTACATGTCAATCCCAGTTCCCTCTCCCTCCCCTCCTCCTCCACCACCTCACCATCGCCCCCAGCCTCCCACCCTAACCCCACTTCCTTCCACATAAGGGATATCCAGAGTCTCTTTTGGCTCAGGCAGGATCCAGCCCCTCACTCAACAGTCCAGGCCGAGAAGGCACCCCCTTTTGTATTATGGACACACAAAGTGTATGTCAGGGAAAAATATTGATCTACTGCCCAGGGCCCCATAGAATGCCCAGGCCTACTCAATGGGGTCCAAGTGGTTCCCCATGTTCAGGTCAGCTGTCTCTGCTGATTTTACCAGCCTATTCTTTGCCCATTTGCTCATCGTTTCTCCCTCTCTGTCACTGTGTTCCAAGGGTTCAGTTTAGCTGTGGGTGTATGCGTCTTCTTCCATCAGTCCCTGGATGAAGGTTCTAGGATGACATAAGGTAGTCACCAAGTTCATTATCAGGAATGGGCATTTAAGGTAGTCTCTCCACTATCGCTTATCTTGTAAATTGGTGTCACCCTTGTAGATCGCTAGAGGTCTCACTGGTGCCAAATCTCTCCTCAAACCTATGACTCCCTCTATTATGGCATTTCTCATCCTGTTCTCCCCCTAGTCTACCCCACACTCAACCTTCCTGTTCCCCCATGACCTATGCTCTCCTCCTCTTCTCTCCCTCTCTTCTTCCCAGCTCCCAGTTGCCGTGCCTGCTGTGCAGCCTGTGTCTGAGAATGTGTGAAGGCTGTCGGGATTGATGACACAGAGACCGGTCGGTGACTTCAAGAAGGCTCCTCAAGAAGGCTCTCTTTATTCTTACCCTGGCTGGTTATTATATACCCTGAGGCAGGGGTGGCTGGCTCAGAAAAACGTGTTTAATCCTTGGAAAATTCAAGGTCAGGGCATTTTCATGGGACAGCCGTTATCAGGAATTTATTGCCCTGGTACTATATTGTTTTTAGTAATCATGTTTTTAGTAAACATTGTATTACAGCTGCCTGCTCCCAGGCTGATGGAGAAGTGGGCCTCTGGCCTAGGTCTGTTGTTCCCACAATTCCCCCTTTTTTATTTTCTCATGAGGCACTCCTGTCTTAGGTCAAGTAGGGTCACCCTCCCTTATCCATCATTGGGGGACCTGGCGACCCCTGTTTTGGTGGGAGGTCTCTTCCCTACATGTTGTCTGTCACCAGAGAACCTCATTCTTCATGGCTACCAGGATTGCCATGAGTTAGCTGAGCAATACTTGGTGATGGATCTGTTACCTATGGAACAAGGCATGTTTAAACTCGGCATAAAGCCAGAATGCCTACCACCACCCCCACCATTCCCAGGATCCCCATTGACGTAGCGCCTCTCCATTGCCATACCCATGCCCCGATCTGGACCATAGCATTCTACCAGCCTTCCTCTGTTTCAAGGGTAACCGCATGTGATTTACACTTACAATTTGATGGTCAAAACAGTGATAAAGTTTACAATCGTTCCAAGATCTCCTCAGGAAAACATTTAGAAAGTGCACTTGCACAGATGCACTAGGTACACTCATTGATGTTACACACGTAGCATGATAAAAAATATGAACAAGAGGCTTGTTGCTCTATCCACAGAGCACCAATTTGTTCCTGTGGTGATGCAGTTTGTTGATTTAACGTCAGCAGCCTCAGCTGAATATGCGACTTGAGCCAAAGTCTCCTTTTTGTCTCATTAGGACAGAGGCATTTCTCCAGAAAAATACACTGGTATAGGCTCGATTTCAGGAACAGGATACCCCAAGGCTGATATTACAAGTGGCTGAATCCTATTCAAATACTGCAAAGGGGCTTTTGCCACTCATTATGATCCATACCAGTGTCCAATTATTTTAAATGTGTCCTTTTTTCCCCAAAGGGAAAATGGGCAAAATGAATTCTGTTGTTTCAAGGTGTGTCAAGGGCATACTGTTAATCTTCCAGTTCTCTGTTGGCTTCGGGATGAAAAGTCACAGGTCAGGAAGGTTGATGCAACAGGCCTGTTGAAAAACTGGAAATCTTGAACTGACCGTTTTCTTTCTTTCTCGGTCTATAGATTCAATAACATCAAGGGTTAGGAACACTGATTTAGGAGTTCTCATTTAAACTGGCTTAGGTAGACTCCCACAGTCTCAGGTCCAGTTTTTCTCTGCTCCATGCATCTCACCAAATGTTCTGACAGCTGCCGAACTTTATTCTTTTCCTGCAAGAAAACACAAACACACCCTTGACCCCAAATTAGAGTCTTGTCCACTGTCTAGTGCATGGATGTCTCCATTTGACCTGACCAACAGTTACTCAAGTTCCATCATGCCAGAATCTGTCTGAAACAGATTGTTCACTTGCATTCACATTTTAAATATTTTTAAATGAGAGAGTATTATTTGATGAGTCATGTGGGGACTGGGGACATTACTCACCCTTTTTTATTTTCTAAATTTTGTTTGAACTGTTGAAGTTGGAACATAACAGTAGAAGGATTTGTCTACACTCCTTAGTTAACTAACTAGGTGAATTGGGATCACTATCTAGATTTTTAGTAGATGCCCTTTATAAAGGACATATCCATTAAGTATTTCCCAAAAATTTCTGAAAATCACTCCAAGATTGTAAAATATACTGTGTCCCAAATAACTTTTGAAAATTATTTGAGGTCTGTGAATAGTCTTTTTTAATCCAACCAGTAGCTCTCACTAGCAGACAAAGCCTTATTTGCATCTGAGCTGGCAAGGCCTAATTAGCTGCTACACAGCCGCCTTTGGGGGTGGGGCCTGATCAAGTGGCAGTTGCCAGCGAAAATCGACTGCCTCTGAAGACTTAAATCTTTTAACTTTTCTGTTAAGACATTAGCCAACTGGCTGGGTGTTTCCTTTGGCTATATTTAAAGCAATTTAGGTAGCTTTTTAACTATTTTTGAAGGGATTTAAGTATCCTTTTAATCATATAAGCAGTTCACTCTCACGCATTCACAATCACATTTCATATATACCGGTGTGGCCACATCATTCATTCAGAACATACATATATCTTTTGGTCATCCTTTTCCCCTAGGTCATGATTAGTCTGTTGAAATGAAACTTCCTTAATTGAAATCTATGTAAAAGAACAACTCCAGCCAATCCTTTAACTAAAAAGGTTAAAAAAGTCCTGTATGCCCCTCATCATTCCTCCATTTGAGCTAGAGTCAGGGTTTACTCCTTGTAATTCTGTAGATGCAAGTTGGAGAGGCCAGGCTTTCGGCCAAAAGTTTTTAGAGATGACTCACAAAATTGACCTTAAATGCAAACAAACATTTTCCATTCCATATACCTTTGCCTTTTCCTTTTCCTTTACTTAATAACAGTACCTCCTTTACTGTTACTTTTTTTTGATTCACCCATTTTGTTTCCAAGACAGGGTTTATCTGTATTGTTTTGGAATGTCCTGGAACTTACTCTGTAGACCAGGCCGGCCTTGAACTCATGGAGATTCGCCTGCCTCTGCCTCCAGAGTGCTGGGATTAAAGGTGTGCTGGGATTCAAGCTGTACTGGGATTAAAGGTGTGCTGGGATTAAAGGCGAGCTGGGATTTAAGGTGTTCTGGGATTAAAGGAGTACACCACCAACACCCGGCTATTCACCCATTTTCAATCCATTCTCCAACTGAGGATGTTCCCTCAGGCAAAAGCCTTAAGTTTTACTCAATCCACCCTCCAACTGAGGGCGATCTCTCAGGTTCCCCTTTCTTTCCTGACCTTGGTGTCAGGCAGAGGCCTGGAGATTTAATCCAAGAAATATTAAATATTTTTAATAAAACAGAGATTCCCCTTTAGGAGGGGGAAACACAGAATATTTAATATCTGACTTTTAATATCTTATTGACAGCAGCCACTCCCAATGTACTATTGGTGGTATAAAAAAACATTTGTAAGGCCATCAAGCAGGCAAACAACTCAGAGGCTTGTGCTGACTTCTGCCCTATGGGTACCCTCATCTGCACCTGAGAAGAAACCACAATCTTAAAACCCTTGGAGGAACCATCTATAAAGACTGAGCTAACTCCAAATAGAGGGTTCTCCTTTAAAATCTTGTGAAAAATCACAGGGTGTTGTTTAAAAAAAGACATCAAGGGGCTATTGGGATAATGGTTATCAAAATTGGCGTCTGTAGATGTAATAAACAGGGTCCCAGCCATCATTGAAAATCTGTAAATGTTCCACTTCCTCCTTCTCATAAGTAAGGATAATTTTATCAGGACAATTTCCAAAGGTTTAGATGCTAAACTTTTTTGCCTTCCACAACATTTGCAAAACCAGATCATAGTAGGGAGCCACTACCTTCTTAGGGGAGGCTGACAAATGTATCCAATAAATAGGACCAGTCTGCCAAAACATGGCACTGGGAGAAAAGCTAGATGAAAGTACAACCAGAAAAAGGGACTGCCCATATATCTATGCGCCAAAGGTGGGCTTGCTCTATATATTTTAGCAACAATTGTAGGGCATCCATGGCCTCTGGGGTAATCTGTATAGGGTAAGTTGGAACAGGATCCCTAGGAAAATATCATAAAGGGGTTTAAGAGCCCCTGTTTTAGTAGAAAGGGAAGGGCAAGTCCACTGCACCTCTCCCAAAAATCCCTGCCAATCATGAATCATTTTAAAATTTGAACAATCAATTTGTAGTCTTTGTGGCCGGAGGCTAGTTGTTGAATTTGATGACCCGAATAAGTATAAAGGGGGTGTCTTTTGGATCTTTTCAGGAGCAAAAGTAAATCCGCAGGCCTCCAGGAGCTCCTGTAGCTCTGCAAAGGCTATGTAACATTGTCTTTCTTCGGCCGCGGGCAAAAGAATATCATCCATGTAGTGGATAAAGTAAAGATCAGGAAACCTAGTCTGAGAGGATCTAAACAGGCAGCTACAAAAATTTGGCATATAGTTGGACTGTTAGCCATGCCTTGGGGGAGCACCATCCATTGAA
This sequence comes from Mesocricetus auratus, assembly GCF_017639785.1. Taxonomy (NCBI): domain Eukaryota; kingdom Metazoa; phylum Chordata; class Mammalia; order Rodentia; family Cricetidae; genus Mesocricetus; species Mesocricetus auratus. The sequence continues at coordinate 24,132 of NW_024434911.1, read as the reverse complement.
AACAAAGGGCAGAATCCCTAAATTTAATGACATGAAAGCTAAACGCAAACCGAGGACTATCTTGAGAATGCAAGGGAATAGAAAAGAAGCAATCCTTCAAGTCAATGACAATCAAATGCCAGTCTCTAGGAATAGCCACAGGCGAGGGCAAGCCAGGCTAGAGCACCCCTATAGGCTGAATGGTCGCATTCACGGCCCTCAGGTCTTGTAGTAACCTCCAATTCCCTGAAGATTTTTAAATTACTAATATCGGGGTATTCCAGGGGGACGTGGAGGGGACCAAATGACCTGCCTCCAATTGTTCTTGAACTAGCTGATGAGCTGCACAAAGTTTCTCCACTGGTAAGGTTCACTCTTCCACCCATACCGGATCATCCGATAGCCATGTGATGAGTATGGGGGCTGGCAGCACAACAGTGACCCTCATCAAAAACGACCAAAACCCTTCCTGTCTGCCGGAGCCCTGGTTTCCAAAGGGAGGGATGCCACTGGGCATACCTCTCCTGTTCTAGTTTACCTAGTCCCCTCCTCGGACCCAAGCCCATCCCTTGCATCATCTGGGGGGCCCTGCTTTTGGACTTGCATGCCTGCGTGATGAGGACCACTCCCATTTCTTGCAGGAGGTCCGGTCCCCAGAGATTAGTAGGGAGGCCAGACTAAATTTATGGCTGAAAAAGCCCTGTGTTGCACTCAGAGTCTTGCCACTTTAGAATTCTGAGGCTCATTTATAGCACAGCCTGTCCTATTCCCTGGAGGGTCGCTGATACTTCTTATTTAGGCCAGGCCGGGGAGGGGGGAGGGGGCAAAATTTGTCTGAGAGGACAGAAACATCTGATCCAGAATCTAAAATGCCCTTGAAGGACTTGCCTTCTATCCTTAATGTAAGCTGGGGGCGGTTCTCCCTGTTGGATACCCAAAACACTGCTGGGCCGGTACTTCCAAAACCTTGGTTGCGCCTTTTCTCTTTAATTTTTTGAGCCTCACAAGGAGCTGTAGGAAGGAGGAGTAACTGAGCAATCTGTCCTCCTGCTGAGATGGCAACAACCCCACTGGCCACTGATGTCGTTATTTTAATCTCCCCCTTGATATCCTGGTCTACAACACTGGGGAGTACCTAGATGCATCCAATAATAGTACTGGACCATCGAAAGAATGGTTCAACCGTGCCTGGGGTCATTGGTGCATGAACCCTGGTAAGGAGGGCATGGATACCCATTTTGGGTGTTAGGATTGCTCGGGAAGAGGGACCGAGGTCCAATCCTGCACTCCCTGAGGTGGCTCTAAGGAGGTCTGAGATATGAAGGGCTTGCTCTGGGGGAGAAAATGAATCCTGCCACTGCCCAGAGCAAGCATCATTGCCCGGTACACATTGGTTTTGGGGCCCTGGGGTGGGGCCCTCTTCCAGTTTCTCTGATTATTATTTGAAGGAATGAAATTTCTCACCCGGTCAGTTTTAGAATGGCAGTCATTGGCCCAATGATATCCCCTTCAGCAACGGGGGCATAAAACAGGTCTCTTGAGACCGGTAGTACTATTTTGAGGGCACTATCTATCTAAGTGTCCCTCCCTGCTGCATCTGAAACATGTTTTTCTCCCTTCCTGATTAGGTCTTTCTTTCCCCACATGGGGCCGAATAGCAGCAGCTAACATTTGGCCCTGGATGAAGTTACCATCAATGTCCCTACAGATCTGGATGTAGTCATTTAGATTTTGTTGCCATAGGGGTGAAGGGCTTCCTTACTTATTTGCATTTTCGAAAGCCATCTGCTTGATGACTGGCATCTCAGGCCAAATGCCCCCAAATATTCTTTCTGCTACCTGACTGAGCTGATGTATGAAGTCTTGAAAAGTTTCGGTGTCCTTGAAGGACTTTGGACAGGTGATCACCTCCTTCCTTGGAAGGCAATGCTTTCCAAGCACCTTGGGCCCCTGCTGCCACTTGGGAATAGAGTGTGATATCATATTGCATTTATTGTTGAATGGTGGTGTATTGACCACTCCCAGTAAGCATCTCCATATTTCTCTGGGGCTGTACAGCCTGTGCATATCTTTAGGCTGCCTGGCTGCATTTCTCTTGAAACTCACCCCTCCAAAACAAATAATCTCCCCCAGAGAGAGCCACTCAGCAAAGCTTCTGCCAATCACTAGGTGTCAAGTTAAGAGACGCAAAAGATTCCATTAAGGAAAGTGTAAAGGGAGCATGTGCACCATAGATTGCCCAAGCCAGCCAAATGACACCCAAGTTCAGGGGGCTTGATTTGCTCCCTTGCAGGTTTCCCAGCTCTGAATCTGGAGACCAGGATCTCCCAGTTGCTGAGCTCTACTGTGTCTGTGGTTTTCCCCAGCATGGTCTTGACTCCTATTCTCACCACTCCTCTCTCTCTACACCTGAGTTCCAGGAGTGCAGCTCAGGGCTGTCCTGTGAATCTCTGCTTCTGTCATTTCCTGAATGAAGGCTCTACCATGGCATTTAAGGTAGTCATCAATCTGATTATGGGGAAGAGCATTCGAGGTAGCCTCTACATTATTGCTTAGATCCTTAGTTGGGGGTCATCGTTGTGGATTACTGGGAATTTTCCAAGTGCCAAGTTTCTTATCAATGATGTGTTCTGGGCCACTGAGGAAAATGGATGGAGAAAACAATACCCAGAGACTAGGGGAAGAATGTAGTGATGAAATGTAATAAGGATAATAAAAGTCCCCAACTAAGTGAGGGGGGTTACATGATCAGAACCTCAGACCAAGAGCAGCTGCAACAGCATCGGCAGCTACTCCCTTAGCCCATGATCGTAGGACATGCTTTGGCCATGGAATCCCAGACCACTGATGTTCGCATTAATTCTACCTGACCAAAGGCAGTTATTGTCTTCTCAAAGCCCTTTGTCTTATGATAACTTTGTATAAAAAGTTGGTATACTAAATAATCTCTGTAACTATGGGAACCCTACTGAGACTTGCAACTTCAAGACTCTTCCTCCCTTCTTCTCAAGAATTTCATCTAATGATAAACTTTGGTATGCTAAGTAATCTCTGTAACCATGGGAACACTGTGGACTGGGACTTGCAGCCTCAGGACTCCTGCCTCCTTCCTGGTTTTCTTTAAAATGCCTGGTTTTGTGGCTCAGGGTTTCAACTCTCTGAACAGAGTTGAGACCCAGGTAGCTGGTTTTCCAGAAATAAATGGATCTTCTTGTAGTTGCATTCAGTGAGGGTAAACTCCTTGAGCGTTGGGGTCCTCTCTGAGTGGGGACAACATTGAAGCCCATAATGGCTCCCTCAATTACGGTTTCTCTTTACCGGTTCTCCTGTTCTTTTCTAACCAAAACTTGAACTTCTTGATCCCTCATGTTCTCCATATCCCCTTCTCCCCTCCACTTTCTCCTAACTCCCTCTTCTTCCAAATGCTCACAATTTCCTCAGGAGATCTTGTCCCTTTGCCCTTCTCAGGGAGTACATGGATGTCTCTCTTAGGGTCATTCTTTTTTCCTAGTTTCTCTGTGATTGTGGATTGTAAACTTGTTATCATTTGCTCTATGTCTAATATCAATTTATGAGTTAGAACATACCATGTTTGTCTTTGTGTATCTGGGTTTCCTCACTCTGAATGGTATCTTTTACTTCTACCAATTTATCTGCGAATTTCATGATGGCAGTGGTTTTTACTGCTGTGTAATAATCCGTTATGGAAATGTACCAGGTTTTCTTTATGTATTCTTTTGTTGAGGGATATCTAGATTGATTTCAGTTTCTGGCTCTTGCAAGTAATGATGCTAAAAACATAATGGAACATATGTCCCTGTGGTATGAATATGCATCTTTGGTTATATGCCTAACAGTGGAATTGCTGGGATTTCAAGTAGATACACTCTCATAAATATTGTCCATTACCAACACCAACCAACACCAAATCCAAAAGTAACAGGAATTATCACACAGTGGTCATTAATATCTCTTAATATCAATGGTCTCAATTCACCTCTAAAAAAACTCAGAATATCCGTGTCCATTCTTCTGCTGAGTACAAGAAACATACCTCAATTTCAAAGACAGATATTACCCCAGAGTAAAGGATTGGGGAAAGATTTTCAAATCAAATGGACCCAAGCAACAACCTGGTGCAGCTATCCTAATATCTAACAAATCAGACTTCAAAGTGAGAATATTCAAGGAGGGGAAAAAGGTCAGTATACAATAAGCATTGATTAAGTATTGTCTTATGTGTTATTGAAAAGTAAATGTTTTCTGAAATTACTTTTTAACATTTGTTCTTGTTACAATAGGTCTTTAAGTGAGTTCCAATTTTGTAAATACTTATAAATGTCAATTCCTTCATGCCTGTATAGAATGACTAGGGCATGGTAGGACAGATAATGTCTGAGGATTTCCTCGGAGTAAAAGTACATATGTTGATATCCACAGGTGTTGGTTTTTAACTGAGATCAGCTCCTCTGTAAGAGCAGCAGGGGCTCTTCACCACTGAGCCCTCTCTCCAGTCCCATACAGGAATAATCTTTTAAATCTTGTGTGGGATTCCCCATCACTGCCCCTAATACAAAGAGTCCATTGAAATACAATATTCCCTGTGCTTAGTATATCTTTGAAGTGAATGGATTCAGGTCACATGTTGGCTTACTCTAAGGGGTATCATTATTTCTAGGGCAACTGTATAAGCCCAGTTCACTAAAAATGGAAGCACAACACACAACCGCATAATATAAAGCTATATATCTAGTCAAGAAATGATATGAAGCACAGCACCACAGAAATATATATTAGCTTCTTTATGGAAGATAGGGTTCTGTATCTGCACAAACTCACAACTCATACAGGATTGTAGAAATCAGAAGGAATCCTGTAGGATTAATTTCCTCCTTTTCGTGTTAATTTATATCACCTGTCCATAGCAAGAATGCTTCCTGGATCCTGGCACAATAATGCCGATGATGCCTGGCTCCATGTTTATGTTCCAACTTGTTGGGTCAAATTTTGAGGTATATGTAATAACTATGTAGTGTTTTCTTATGTAGCCCAGGCTGGGTCCCCAGGTTCTGACAATTTTTTTCCTGCTTCTGGAGGTTCCAGATGAATGCAGAAGACCTGTGGTACTGTAAAGTTTTAGATCTAACTTTTCATCACTGACAATTCTTCCTTAAGTATGGTGGTCTTAGAGTACAGTTAAAAGTGTACCTTACTACTTTTCATTTGAAAATGTCATCACTTTAAAAATGCACAGAACAGCCTGGATGGAGGTGGCACACCCTTTAAATCCCAAAACTTGGTAGGCAGAGGAAGGTGGATCTGTATGATTTCTTGGAGTATCTAAGTCTATACAGTTAGTGCCTGTACAGGCGCCAAAGCTGAACAGAGAAACACTGACATAACAACAATATAAAAAATGCAGCTAGTAGAGATTGTAGACTGTAAGATGGCATTCAGTGGGGGAAGGAGAGATGGCTCAGTGAGTCAGAAAAATTCTTCGTTTTTTTCTCTTCCTTTTTTGAAAGTTAGAAACAAGCGTGTTTCACATGTCCACCCCAGATCCCTCTCTCTCCCTTTCTCCACTGTCTGTCCCAGCATGCCACCAGTCCACCACCCAACCTCCACTCGGTTCTCCAGCAAGGCTTAGGCTCTGCTTGGTGGATCTCCAGAGTCTGTCATTTCATTCAGGGCAGGGCCCAGGCCTTCCCACATGAATCCAGGCTGAGAAAGCTTCCCTTATTGTGGTATGGGCATTCAAATTCCATTTGTATGCCAGAGATAAATACTATCCAAGGCCACATAGATTACCTAAGCCTCCTCACTGACATCCATATTCAGTGGGTCTGAGTCTTTTCCATGCTGTCCAGCCAGCCATCAATCTGGGTTCTAAGTTCAGGTCAACTGTTTCTATGGGTTAAACCAGCCCAGTCTTAACTCCTTTGGGCCTCAGTTATCCCTTTCTATCACTGGTTTCCAGGAGTTCAGTTCAGTGTTTAGTTGTGGGTGTCTCTACTACCATCATTCACTGGATGAAAAATTATTTCTTTATCATGGAAAAGCCCATTTATTATCTCTGCACACCAGTTTTCTACAGCATGCTTCTATTGCCCTGGAGTTGCAGAAAGGAGGATCAGGAAGTGAAGGTCACCTCTGAGTACACAGCAGCTCCAAAGACTGACTGGGATACAGGAGACTCTACCTTAAAAGGAAGAAACACATTAAGAAACAAGAGACTAAAAAACCTCTCCCTGTGTACCAAGGTGTTCAAATACAAACAATAATCACACACTCTTACAGTTAGCAAAGGCTGTGTTAGAGACCATCTGTGAGCTACAGACCTGTAATCCCAGCTACTTTGGAAGCTGTACCAGGAGAATTGCAAGGACAAGGAAATCCTTGGCTACACAGTCACTTTGAGGTCAACCGTGAATGCATCCAGAAATTTCCATTTGAAAAAAGGAGAGGGAAACAAGAAACTTATATGATAAGGATACCTCTTTCCATTTTTCCTAAGAATAAGTTCTCCGATTCAATAAGCATTCTTGAGAAGCCAATGGAAAAGAGGAGAGAAAACAGCGAAGTCTTTGTGGAAGTCAGGGCTAGAGGTAAATGATGGCAAATTTCTGCTATATGTAGAAGTGAAATTTCAGGCCTCAACCTTGCTTGCACTAGTGCAGCTATGGGCTCAGGGAAACACCAAATCCAAGATGACGACTTGCAACATTTTTCATTTCATTTATTATGTATACAGAAATCTGCATCCATGGATATCTGTGCACCAGAAGAAAGCATCAGATCCTACTATAGATGGTTGTGAATCACCATGAGGTTCCTGGGAATTGAACTCAGAACCTCTGAAAGAGCAGCCAGCACTTTTAAGTGTGGAGCCACCATTACAGCCCCTGTTTGACATGTTTTAAATCATGTTTTATTGTAGTGAGCCACTTGAGTTAGCTGCTATCGTGTTACCATACTTTACAATGATCTAAGGCTATGGGCTAAGGATGAAAATAAAGACAAAGACAGTGGTTCATTCTTCCTAGGAGAATGACCTTTTTTTTAACAAGAGTGGAACCTTATATATCAAAGGCAGGTATGGTAGAAAACCACCAAGGTCAGAAGCCTATGTTCCCAGGATCCTCTAGCAAAGGGGTGGGCCAAAAATTGGAATTAGCATTTAGGCACTAAACAGGAACTTGCATGTAGGCCCTACTGTGAGGAGGGGACAAGAAGTATTTTCCTAAAAGCTCCTAGTAACAAGCAGACCCCCATGGGGGAATAGTGCAACAAATTCCCCTTTTATATATAATTTAAAAATGAGCATGTGGCCTAGGTTGCCAGGGACATTAACATCTATCTTACCCATCAATGAGATGTCTGTCAAGGCCTCACAAACCCTTTGACTTAGGTTGATAGATGTCCCCTGGGAGGTAACTGTCATTGATAACTCATTTTTCTTGCTGGTTCAACCTGGCCTGCACTGAGAGGTTTTCCGATGACAAGGAAAGCATGATCTGCTTTGTAACAAAAATGGCACTGGGCTTGTGACCTTTCCATTTGGCAAAGGCAAACTAGGGCTAAAGACTGTTGTGCCCAGGGTCATAATCCCAAGGGTTATCGACCCACTCATTTCTTAAGTAAAAGACCTGTCTATTTCAGTCCCGTTAAGAGTGAGTCTTATAAAAGGGAGTTGGAATAGCCATTTAAGTCCATTTGTTAATTAAGATTTAAAGTGCGCAATTGTAATTAGTATAAATTTGGGAACTTATTGTAGAGGCATCCTCCGCTGGGGCTTTATGCTGCATGCCTGCCATGGCAACAGGCTAACAGATAGGGAAGGCAAAAACTGGAGCCACAGTGATTTCAAAGTCATTCCCGTGTCCTGTGAGGATGAGCTGGTTCTCTCCTGAGTGTTCCACTGATATAGGCATGACACCTGGGACACGGCCTACCAAGGCTGATCAACAGCTTCTCAAGCAGCATTTCTAGAGGAAATAATGAAATGTTTCTCCCGAGGGAGTGTTACTGAATACAGCAAATGTCCAAGCAGGGAAATTCATCCTGAGGGCTGCCTTTCCTTGGCTATGTTTGAGGCTAATCATAGCTGGATACAACTGACACTGAAGACCAGCAAGCATCAGGACAGGCAGTTTCTTCATTAAAGCCTAATGAGTCTATAAGTGGCTATTGAGTATCAGCAGGAACAGAATGCACTCAAACGCTCTAGATCCCAACCTGTGGTCTCATCCTCCCATGAAAATACACAAACAGACCCCCTGGCACACACCAAAACTGGATCTGATCCTTTCCAAAGACTCAAGTTTAGGTCTTGCCATTTAACTAGAGGTTTTTGCTTTACAGAAGACCACCAATTATGATCTGCTGTGGAGTTGCCAAAAGCATCCACAATTAAAGAATTTAAGATATAGAGGTTAAATAATACAGTGAGGGGAGCCAAGGTGGCCACCAAGATGCCCCTTCTTTTCTTATGCTAAATAGGGTTATCGAGTGTGATGAGCCCATTACAAAATAACCTGTCTTTGGGGCATGTAAGAAATTCCAGTTTTGGGGGAGATATTAAAACCTACACGAAAGTGATTGAAACCTTTGCTGACATAGGCAGGGCCATTATCGGTCTTAATTTGTTTTGGGACCCCGTTTAAGCAATGGCTTTTATACAGTGGCACTTAACATCTTCTACCTTTTCCCCAGAATGGGAAGAGGCAAATATCATGTTGGAAAAGTATCTACAGAACCATGAACAAACTCTAATTTACCAAAGGATGGCCCATGTGTTACATCTATTTGTCAAAGTAGTTAGGCAAAATTCCACAAGGATTAACCCCCTAGTTTGGCATGCGAAGAAAGTTTACACAAAGAGGGCAATCCTTCAATATTAGTACAGCCTGTTTTTAGGTAATCCCAGTATGAAAGCACAAAGGCCCTGTACTGAGATGAAAGCATATATGTAGGCATAGTGCTTTAGTGAGTCCTTGTAAAACTACACTATTTTGAGCATACCTGTCAGCTGTGTGATTCCCTTTGAAGAGTGGCCCTGGAAAAGGGATGTGGGTCTTAAGATGTCCCACAAATATAGGTTTGGTCCATTTCCATAGCAGACCTTGTACTTGTAATAAACTTTTTTGTATTTTAGAGATGGGAATGACATAGGCAGCAGTCCCTAAAGGTTGGATAATATGAGCAACATGCTGAGTATCAGTAAAGATGTTTAATGCTTCTATGGAGAAGAGTTGTAGAGCCAAGGCCAGGGCTTGCAGGAACCATCTGTGAAAACCATTTGCCCCTTAGAATTAGGCTGAGAGACTACAACTTTTGGGAAAATTAAAGGATGCATTTTTAAAAAGGAAACCAAATTATTGAATGGGTAGTGATTAACAAAATCACTCTGGGTAGAAGAGAGAAAAATGGCCCAGTTACACTTATTATTTTGTAGCCATTCTATTTGTTGACAGGACACAGGCACAACAACCAGATCCAGCTCCCTACCATAGGCCCACAAGGCGCTCCTCTGTGCTGGACAGCAACAATAGCTTCCGGGTAGGACACCATAGATTCAGAAGTGGAGGCTCAAGAATAAACCCAAAGAATGGGACTCTCTCACCCAAAAAACTCCCCTAGGACCATGAACAGTTTGTACCTTCTCCAGTGTCATGAGTAAGCCAGCCAATCCTAAGGTGGTCTTAAGTTTCCCAAAGGCAGAAAATAATAGCTTTCTTTAGGGCAGCAAAAAGTGAATAATCCATCTAATGAATTATATATAATTGAGGATATTTTTGTCTGACTGGATCTATGACTTGTGAAATGCAAATTTGACACATGGTAGGGTTCTTAGCCATGCCTTGGGGCAAAACTACCCACTGATATCTATTATAAGGCTCTCTTAAGTTCAAAGATGGAACACTGAATGCAAAACGCTGACAATCATCAGAGTGTGAAGGAATATTAAAAATACAATCCTTTAAATCTATCATAAGCAGGTGCCAGTCTTTAGGGATGGCCACAGGAGATGGCAGCCCTGGCTGGGTGGCACCCATGAACAAAATGCTCTTATTAACCGGTCTCAGATGTTGTATCCAAATGATAGGAATTGGAGGTATTTGAGGCTGTGGAACAATGGCCCCCACTAAAAATGTCCCAGTCCACTCCAGTCTCCATGAGATGTCTGCACTGGGGGTTTCAGACACAGACAGGGCATTGCGCTGTAAACTCTTTCCAATATCTTTGCCTGGGAAATAACCTTGCTCCCTAAGCAAATGTTATATAAAGGATGTAGTCAGTATTGTCCCCATGGACTTTAGGATATCTCTGCAGCAGAAGTTGATCAGGACATGAGGCAAGATAAAGGGCTGAATTATACCAGAGTGTCCCTCATCATCTTTCCAAGTTAATAGACAGGAACTTTTACTAAGTGACTTTGCTATGCCTGTGCCCTATAAGCTGCTATCTGATCCTTGCAGAGGTTAATCCTGGGGCCAGCAGTTAAAAGAAATGACAGATGTGACTTGACCAGAATCTACAAGTCCCTGAAAGGTCTGTTCCTCAATAGTTAGTGTCATGATTTGTTTGGCCTCCTTAGTGGAAACCTAACAAACCATAGGTCCTGAAGATCCAAACCCTCCCTCTCTTCTTACAGGCTTAATGAAGGGATTATTAGTTGTAAACTTATTAGACAAATCTAATTGAACAATTCTACCTCTTTAGAGGTAACAGTGACACCCTTGCCAGATTCCACCATTATTTTGATCTCTCCTTCTGTATCTTCATCAATAACTCCCTTAAGTAGAGCACTACTCCTTCTTAAAATCAACCCCATTGAGCCTGCTGGTAAAGAGCCCTTGACTCCTGTGCACAAAGCTTGTGGTCCCATCTGAGGAGTCAAAAAAGCCTAACTTTTTAAATCACCCATCTATGGGGGCTGACCCACCTTCTAGAGCCTAGCTTTATAAATCACCCCCTATGGGTGCTGACCTACCTTCTAGTGCTTAACTTTTTAAATCACCACTCTTTGGGGGCTGACTCATCATCTGGGGCCTAACTCGGTACCCTAAACTTGGTACCTCTATCCAAATACACCCTCCTACCATACTTGCTGGCCAGCATTCGAGTGTTATTCTTTAGCAGTTTTTGTTATTTTCCAATCTCGGTGGGACCTCCATCTGTAGCAAGCTGCTGGTGTTAGCTGCTATGGAGCTACCAAACTTCACAAAAAACTAGGTTATGGGCTAAGGATGAAAATAAAGACAAAGACAGCAGCTCATTCTTACAATGAGAATGCCTTTATTTTAACAAGAATGGAGCCTTATATACCAAAGACAGGTGTGGTGGAAAAACACCAAGGTCAGAAGCCTATGTTTCCCGGGCCCTCCAGCAAAGGGGTGGGCCAAAAACAGGAATTAGCACTTAGAAAATAAACAGGAACTTGCAAGCAGGCCTTACTGGGAGGAGGGGACCAGAAGTATTTTGCAAAAAGCTCCTAGTAACAAGGGGTCAACAGACACCCATGGGGAAAGGTGCACCATATATTCTCAAGAGAGGTTTTGCATTCACGAGTGAATGAAAGTGGGCAAGTTACAGATTTTTTTCCACAAACTATTTTACCTGGCCAGACAATTTTTTGATACACAGAAAAATGATTACTCGCTTTTGAAACAAATATGATATAAAATATATTTAATAACCATGACTTTTAATTCTATGTCTCATAGGTCAGGGGCATTGGGATCTCCTTGACTTCCTAGCTATACTTTTCTCTTCAAGACTTTACAAGATCACAGGAGCTACACAGAAAACATGTTCCTAAATAGTCAAGTGTGCTTTTAAGGATGGGGACATATATATGTATATATATATATATATATATATATATATATATATATATATATATACTTTCACATTCTTTCCCCAGCTCTGTACCATGTTGGGGCCATGCAATCTCAGGTTTTTCTTTTTATGAAAACAGATAAATAGGTAAGTATTTTAAAATGTCACATAGTTCCATACAGAAAATAACATAATTTCATTTTAGTCAATTATCTTATGACCTGAAGTTGGAACATACACTATTCTGTGAATATTTTACCAAGTATTAATAAACTGTCAGAGCTGGCTGTGTTGATTCACTACTTTAATCCCAGCACTCTAGAGACAGAGGTAGGCAGAGCTGGGAGAATAAGTTCATTATATTATCGAGAGTGAGTTCTAAGACATACAGAGAAACACCGAGAAACTACAACTTTTGCAAAAATTGTGAACCCACAAATCACCAAGAGATGCATTCAGAGGCAAAGAGTCTTTTATTTTTTAACGTGTTAACTGGATTAACTCAGCTTCTCCCACTGTTTCACATGGAGTGTGGGGTGAGAATGAGAAGGAGCCGAGAGGCAGGAAATTTATGAGGGTGGATCAAGCAGTTTGTCTAGGTGTATGCAACAGTCTCAGAACTGGTGCTGTTCCAGGTTTGGGCAACCTGCCCTGTGTTGACTGATCAAATGGTTGCTTTGGCTTATATGCCTTCCCTGGGTGGTTTCTATACTCTGCAGAGAACTGTTGAATCACTGTTACCATAAAGCAAGCCCCCACTATGTAACTTCTGATTGGTTCGTTGCCACATGGAGGGTATCTGAACATCTAGTGAAGGACAAGGTCAGGAAAGGTCAAGAAACTCAGCACATTTTTCTGAATTAGAGGACTATATCTTACTGGGTCTTTCCTGCAGCCTGTCCTGGCTCCCAAAGCAGGGGTATGGGTGAGGGTCTGATCCCTTTATTAAACTTCTGGAGGACCAGGATTCAATTCCAGCACCCACAATGCACCTCACAATCATTTGTAACTCTAGGTCTGGGTATGAGATGCCCTTGTCCAGATACACACATAAGGAAATTACCAAGAAGATAAAAATAAATTATTAAAAATGTAATAAAATTCATGATTCACCAAACTGAATTTGGGGATATCTGTTCTTTTTTCTGTCATTGTTTCCCTGTCTGAGATGAATAGATATTTGTGAGTTGAATCTCTATGGGAAGTTTTGTCATATATCAAGGTCTGAAAGTAGGGTAATATTTAGAATGCAAAACATAATTTTCAATAAACTGTGTGAACCAGCATCCCTAACATTTCCTGGTGAAACCTGGATTCATCCTACAACAGGGGGGAAAAGGTAGATGGATTTCTGAGTTCTGAGCCATCCTGGACTACCTAAAGAGTACCAGAAAAGCCACACATACAAAAAGAAGCCTGTTTTACAAAATGAATAAAAGAAGTAAAATAAAATCAATAAAAGATACAAATTAAGAAGATTTTCTTTTTAAAAATTCATATCGTATAGAATTAAATAGAAAATTTTAAAAGAGAACACAAAAGGCTGAGCAAGTATTTTCAACATTGCTTAGCAGACTGGGTTTGGAAGCTTACTATTTTAATTCAGAAATTCTGAGGCAAAGAATGGAGAATCTTTAGGTATTTCAACCCCACCTGAGCTATACAAAGAGGTCCAGGACAACCAGGTCTTTTTGTAGAGAATCCTCGTCTCAAACAAACCAAAAACAGGGTAGGCAATGGTGATGTCTCATACTTTTAATCCCGACACTCTACTGGCAGAGGCAGTCAGAATTCTGAGTTCAAGTCAAACAGGTCTACCTGGTTTACAAGATGGACAATGTTATGCAAATAAATTGTATGCCTGCCTCCCACCATATATATATATATATATATATATATATATATATATATATATTCACACTTAAGAACCAGTTTAATGGAAACTAAACTTTAAAACTATTTTGAGATTTTCATTTACCTAGTCAGTGTGATGAAGGACAAGTAAATAAGACATCTAATGTCAGTGAAGATGTGGGAAAAGAGAAACAATTATTTAGTACTAATGTGAGTACTCACTTGAACAGCTATGATAGAAAAAATGAGGATGTTCCTCAAATGCTGAACAAACAGTGTTTTGGCTACATGTCTGTAATGGCAGACACTCGTGTGTCAGGCTGCCAAACTGCAAATAAGGCTGTCTGGACATGTTATGGAGACATTTTGTTGAATTATAATGTAGAAGGGGAGTTTTGGCCACAGCAGGAAGATTTTCTACTTAATGAGTTTGACACAAAAGCTGGTAGCCTGTGTTTCATTTTAGGATCTAAGACTTTACAGCAAAAAATAAAAATAATAACAAATCCTACAAGATTCCCTCTAATATATGGAGCCCTGTATTGAGTTGTGAGTTTCTGCAGACACAGAATCCTATCCTCTACAGAGAAGCCAGGATATTCTTCTGTGGTGTTGTGTTTCATCTCATGTCTTGAGTAGATACATGGTTTATATTATGTGCTCATGTGTGGTGCTTACTTTTTAAGTAAAGCAGGCTTATACAGTTCCCCTAGAAATAAAGTTACACCTTGGAGTGATCCAACATGTGGCCTGAATCCTGTCACTTCAAATAAATACAAACCAACACCTGTGGGATATCTACAGTCTGTGGTTTTACGGCAAGAAAATCCAAAGACATTTTCTGTCCACCCATGCCCTAGACACTGTACGCAGGTATGCAAGAATTCACATGTACATGTGTTTGCAAAATCAGGAGTCATACAGAGACATATTCTAACAAGAATAAATATTAAAATGTGATTGCAGAAAATATGACCTTCTTGTAATTAACATATAAGCAATATGTAACATTTCATTTTTAATTACATTATTACCCTCCATAATTAATTTCAGTTTGAAGTCTTCTTTTTTAGATATTAGGATAGTCTCACCAGGGTTTTTTTAATATTTTATTTATTTATTTTTATTTTTAAATTTAAATTTAAATTAGAAACAAGTTTGCTTCACATGTCAATTCCAGATCCATCTCCTTTTCTCTCTCCTCCTCCCATGCCCTCCCATCAACCCCTCCAATATACCCTCAGATTCCCAGGGAGGGTGAGGCCCTCCATGGGTGTGTCCATAGTCTGTCATTTAATCCAGGGCAGGGCCAAGAGTCCAGGGTGAGAGTAAAATCTCTCATTGTTGGGTGGGTGCTCAAAGTGCATTTGTATACCTTGGATAAATACTGATCTACTACCCAAGGCTCAATAGATTACCTAGGCCTCCTCACTGACTCCGACATTCAGGGGGACTTGATCAGTCCCGTGCTGGATTCCCTGCCATCAGTTCACCAGGGTGTTTCTTATGTCCATTTGAGTTGAAAATATGTTCCATTATGGGCATGATGATATCCCTGGCACTAGGGAAATTCCCAGGAGTCCACAAGGATGACATCCAACAAAGAGTCTAAGCAATAGTGGAGAGGATACCTTGAATGCCCTTCCCCTATAATCAGATTGATGACTACCTTAAATGCTATTGTAGAGCCCTCATCCAGTAAATGATAGAAGCAGAGATTCACAGGAAAGCACTGAACATAACTCCTAGAATTCCATTGTGGAGAGAGAGGAGTGGTGAGCATAGTGGTCAGACCATGCTGGGGAAATTAACAGGCATAGCAGACCTAAGCAAGTGGGAGATCTTGGACTCCAGAATGAGAGCTGGGAAACCTGCATAAGACTGAACCAAGCCCTCTGAACTTGGATATCATGAGGGGGTCTGGGCAGTCTGTGGGGCCAGTGGCAGTGGAGCCAGTACTTATCCCTAGTGCATGAATTGGATGTGGGAGCCCATCCCCTCTGGAGGGATACTCTCTTCGCCTAAATACATAGCAGAAGGCCTTGGTCCTGTCCCAAATGATAGGACAGAAATTGATGACACCCCATGGGAGGCCTCACCCTCCCTGAGGAGTGGATGGGGAGTGGCATGCGATTTGTAGGGGACAATGGGAGGTAAATAAAATTTAATTAAAAAATAAAAATTAGAAGCAGAAAAAATAGAATCTATGATTGTTCTTAACTTTTGAACTCCTCGATGCTCAAACTGAAATTTATGTCTTCTGTTTCTCGATGTTTCTTTCTACCTTTTGAGGCAGGATCTACTGTAACACAGGCAGACTTTGAAACTTCTGTATATCCAGGACTGGACTTGAAGTCCGGATCCTCCTGTCTCTACTTCCAAGATGATACTGCATGAAGAACCAACCCTGTATGCAGAAGACTTAAATGGGCCTAAGTACAGAAACATTTCAAACATCTCTCTATGAATCGTAGAGAACATATGCTTGGAGGTACTGACAGATCATACATGTTTTAAGATTGTAGTTCAATTGAGAAGCCCAGTGTCAGTATCTACTCTTTGTGGACATATAATCCTTCAGGAGCACTGAATCTTGGGAGATGGCACATCCAATCACCAAGCCTGACAAAGTTTTATTTTCATAGTATGAATGGGTTAATGGGGATATAAATTACACATATTTTCATTTCTCTCTCTCTCTTTCTCTGTCTCTGTCTCTCTATTTTTTATTTAAATTGGAAACAAGATTGTGTCACATATCAATTCCACAGCTCCTTGTCCCTCTCAACATCTCCTGCCTCCTCCCAACTTCCCCACATACCCCCAACCTCTCACCGAATTCCCACTCCACATTCCAGTGAGGGTGAGACCCTTCCTGGAAGATCTTCAAAGTCTGTCATATCATCTGGGTCAGGGCCTAGGCCCTCCCCATGTGGACAGGCTGACAGAGCAACCCTCCATGCAGAAATGGGCTCCAAAACTCCTTTTGGATGCCAGAGACAAATACTGATCTCCTTCTCACAGCCCTAAAGAATGCAGAGGCCTCCTCACCTACACCCATGTTCAAAGGGTCTGGAGCAGTCCCATGCTGGCCTCATAGCCATTAGTCTGGGTTCCATGAACTCTTCCTTACTCTGGTTAACAGTTTCTGTGGGTTTCAACCACCAAGTCTTAACTCCTTTTCTCATCACAGCTCCTTCTCTGCAACTGAGTTCCAGGGGTTCAGTTCAGTATTTAGCTATGGGTGTCTGCCAGTGCTTCCATCATTTCGTGAATGAAGGGTCTGCGATAGCATACAAGATAGCTGGCAATCTCATGGGGATGTTCAGGTCGTGCTAGTGTGGAACCCTTTTTACAGTGCTGTCATATTGCTCTTGATGACGTTGGATGTATTATGACATTGTCTTTTAAACGTCTCTCCCTCCAGTGGGTGCAGGTAGGCCCTATGTTTCAGGGCTCCCTCTTCTTCCAATGGGTATTTGAGGTCTGAGGCTTAGGTGGGTAGCACTGATGCTCTTTCGACTGTAGGCAAGACTAAGTTTCTGATGTTGGCAGATGAGGTGCAGGATGGTTTGGGGTTGTTGGGATTTCAATGGATGGGGGTTTGGGAGCACAACATGCCCTGGGTGATTATGGCTTAGAGAATAAATTCCTCCAGCTGAGTGCTTAATCACCCACATATCCTGGTAGGGCCAGGACCAAGGCTCAGTGGGCTTGCATGTGCTTACCAGGTAAAACAATGGCTGATGTTCAAATGGTGTGAAATGTAGTAGATAACATGTAGGCCAAACTTAATCAACATTTTATTTTGCACTGAAGTACTCTCAGTACATGGAACGCACAGGTCTGACACTAATACAGATTTGTCTACATCAGCCTCCCATAATCACAAGGGGATGAAAATCTTGCTGTAAAGATTTCATGGTGTAGAATGGTACAAGATTAGAAAGATTAGAAGTATTGTAGAGTCAGTATGTAACTCTAAGTCTAGGAGTACTTCCATGAATCCAGATCTTCTTGTATCCATTTCCTCAGCTGCTCAGATGATGAAGGTATTGAGAAATACCTGGGACTTGGGTTATAGCTGTGGCAGGAATTGGAGCTTCCACTGAGACTGGAACTTCAGCTACTGCTGAATCACCCTGGGATTCAGCTATTGTGGGTTGATACGAGTCAGAAGCTACAATGAAGGATTGCTTATCAAGTAGGTCTTTGTGGGGATTACCCCCGGAATCCTGTATGTCGACAAGATCATCGAGAGAAGCTTGCAGGCTGGGTTTGAGATTGGGAATTGATCCCACAATTGTTGTGCTGGGAGACATGGACTCTTCGAGGTCAGAAGCAAGGACAGCTGTGTGTCCTTCAGAGTGGACTGACACAGAAATAGATTTACAGCAGTCACTTGACTTTGCCATTAATTCTTGAAAGTTGCCTTTTGTATTTGGCCTTTTGGTTCTTGACCAAGATATATAAAGAAGAAAAGAGATGTTAGAGCATGAACTGTGTTCCAAGGTGAACATGCTAGATGGAAATCTTATCTGTAGCCACTGCCTGTATTAAAAAGTGTCTGGGGCTGTAACACAAGGAAGGAAAGTAGAATAGTTTATAATGTGACACAAAAAGACTAGGGAAGCTTCAGACAGAAAATCTGGTGCTTTATAGGAGTTCTTAGTATCAGGGTCCCTGAGAACCTGCCCATGTGATCATAGGGCTCCTTAGTGGTATCCAGAGTGAAGAACAATCATTAGGACAGCCATGGATGCTCGCAGAAGCACCTTACAGAAGTGTATAAATCTGTGTCAAGCATTTGGGAATCACCATGTTTATGAGATTCTGGTGAATGTACAGGTAGCATTGCAACTTTGGCTGTGGGGGAAAAAGGGACAAGTGTGAGACATATTCAGATCTCATCCTTAGTGACACAGATCATTCGTGTCAGCTCTACGTGCTGCTCTAAACTTGCATTGATCAAAATGTCCTTGGAGGTACGATTTGTTCGTCAGTGTACACAGTACACCATTTCAGGTGCCTCCTTGGAGCTTCACGGCAAACTGTTGGAAACCATATGCATTTGAAGGAACCACAGACCCTCTGAAAACATCAGAGCTAAAACTTGCTGCTGAAGTTGAGTGCATCTTGTGATTGGCAGGCTCTTTTCTAGTTCCAAAGTTTGATTGACCAGGATACAGGGGGAGATCTGATCTAGGGATGGGTGTAGGGTTCCTTTAGGACATTGCCTCCTTTCAGTATCCACACTCTACCCCAAGTTGTTTCATTTGGAAGCCTTTAGAATTAATTGCCAGGTCTTTGAAACATTACAGAATTATGACCATATACTCTCTCTAAATACCAAGTTGGTTTAGTAATCCCTCATTGCTGGAGAGTTGCAGAAAATCTAATAATGGGTTTTTAAAGTCAGCCTCGAGTATAAAGCAGCACTTAAGCCTGCCTGACCTACAGATAACCCTGTCTCAAAAGGAAAAGCAATACACAGACATACCCAATGGACTTTATTTATTCCAACTACACCTGAACTTATAATGGGACCATTACTAGACTATGGTTGTTATGCCAAAAGTTTAACCCTCTGTAAATAAAACATACAAAACTCATTAGACTTAAATCAAATGTTTACTTGGTTCTTTCATCTATGGACTGTCTAGGGCAAGTAGACAGGATTGCAAGAAACAATTTTGTCACACAACAAAATATGCCACACATGTAATATTTTAATATACAATGGATTTTTTCAAAAGAAATGTAAGAACAAGCAATGCTAACAGGGTGTAGTGACACACACACCTTTAATCCTAATACGATGGAGGCAGAAGCAAGGGGATCTCTGATTTGGAGGACTTCGTATTAAACAATGAGAGTCACAGAGCAGCCAGGAATACACTAAGAAACCCTAACTCATTAAACAAAGGACAAAATCAATTAGAAATTTAAATGGGCTTTGTATGGTGGTAAATGACTTCAATTGCATCATTCAGGAGACAGAGGCACAGGGTATCTGTGAGGTCATAAACAACCTGATGTACACAGAGGTCCAGGACAGCCAGCCATATAGAAACTGTCTTATCCTTGAAAACACAAAGAAACAGAGAAAGAAAATCCTTCAACAATAACAGCCGTCAGATCAATGCAAATTAAAATTACTTTGAGGTTTTTAACATGCTCGGAAAGGCTGAAAAAAACATAATGAACAACTGCCCATGAAGTTGATGATGTGGGGAGAAATAATCCCTGATTGATTGGTGATGGGAGTAGAAAATGTTCAGCCATCTGTTCCCACTCTGATCAACATAGTAGCCTTACTGTCCAACGTACCCAGGCTCTCATCAGGTATTCCTGTTCACCAAATTGCTGCTGCTGTTTGAAACTCCAGGCCAAGGATCCGGCTTTAAATATTGTTTACATTAATGCTCTTTACAGGTCCTCCACCTTTTTCCCATCATTCATACAGACCCTCCCAGTCAATGGCCCTGCCCAGTCTATACCTTTTCCCAATAGGGTACTTGTATATTTGAGTTGTCTTTCATCATTGAGTAGATATAATCAATTACTGTTGCTTTTGTGGGGAACTAAAACACAAAACATCTTTTTCCACATCCTCTTAGCTCTCCAATCTTGGGGCTTGAGTCAATTAAAATTTGGGCTTCACTACATGGTGATCATCTCAGTTACAGTTCCTCACCACAGGCTGCCAAGGGTCATCCTATGCCTTCTGATGGCTGTCACCCCTAGTTTTTTCTTTTTTACCACAAGATTGTTCAGAGAAGTCCTGACTGTTCTGGAACTCCTTCTTTAAACTAGGGTGTTCTTAAAATCCAAGAATTTTATGTGCATTCCTCTTCCTCTGGAATGGTGAGATTAAAGCTCGTGTCACACTACTAGTTTATTTTTTTGACACATGGTTTCTCCTTATAGCCCTGGCTGTCCTGAATCTCTCTGTAGACACCACGTTGGCCTCAATCTCAAAGAGTTCTGCTTGTCACTCTCTCCTTTGTGATGGATGAAAGGATTGCCCACCAAACAGTTTGGTCACCCCTTATTGATGGAGTAGAGCTGGCTAAGTCTTACAACAACTGACTGTGACTCTTTTCATGCATGACCCTACCAGCCCCCGCTCAACATCCTGGACAATGTAGATCTTCTCTGCTCCCTCAGATCAATGGATACATTGATCCAGAATGCAAGAAATGGAAGAAAAAAATAAACCAAAAAAATGAAGAAATGGAAGGAAAACCAAACCAAACATTTCAAAAAATGCAACAAATGGATGAAGACAAAGCCAAAATTGCAAGACACATTTCACACAGTGCAAGGGTTGAAACCTGAAATAGAGACAATAAAAAACCCAATCGGAAGAATGGGTGGAAATAGAAAAGCTGGGTAAACAGTCAGGTATTAAAGATGCAAGGCAGTACTAAGAGGAAAGTTCATAACACTAACTGCACATATGAAGAAACTGGAGAATAGTCACACTAGAGATTTAACATTACAACTGAAAGCACTAGAACAAGAAGAAGAAAACTCATCCAGTGGAGTAGACAAGAGGAAATAATCAAATTGGAGGCTAAAACCATTAAAGTCAAAAAAAGGAAAAAATACAAAGAATCAATGTAACAAAAAGTTGGTTCTTGGAGAAATTCAACAAGATAGACAAACCTTTATTCAAACTAACTAAAAGGCAAAGAGAGAGCATACAAATCAACAAAATCAGGAATGAAGAGGGAGATATAACAATGGATACCAAGGAAATCGAGAGAATCTTCAGGTCATACTTTGAAAACCTGTACTCTACAAAATTGGAAAATTTAAAGTATATGGACAATTTTCTGGATAGATATTATGTACCAAAATTAAATGAAGAGCAGATAAGCCATCTAAACAGACGTATAACCCGTCATGAAATAGAAGCAGTCATCCAAAGTCGCTCAACCAAAAAAAAAGAAAAGCTCAGGCCCAGATGGTTTCAGGGCAGAATTCTACCAGAAATTTAAAGAAGAGCTAATTCCAATACTCATCAAACTGTGCTACACACTAGAAGCAGGAGTTTCATTGCACTTAGGTTAGTTAGGTTTTCTAGATATGGAGATATATTTGAAATGGTTAGATATTCTTCAAACCTTCCAAAGACCTACAGAATATATGGCATTTAAATAGTTTAGTGTTTTTCATGACAGTGAGACACAAGTACTCCTGGCACACTAATTCTGTCTGAGAGGATATGTGCACTGAAGAAACTCATTATGGAGTTTGCTTTCTACATGGCAAGATTACCCATTTGGGCAAGAAACAGATCTTGCCTTTCCTGTATGATAGACTGGACATGCAGGATGCACAGGAACGTGACTGCTGAACTTGGTGGGAGAGGACATGGGTTTTCAGTGCTCCTCTTATACTCAGTTCTTCGAATATTGCCCTAAGCTCTGAATCCATTTTCTCCATGTGAAAGAGACCATTAATTTTGAGCCTCTTCCTCAACTGTTCCCTTGAAAAATTCATTAGACAAGGCATCTGGTATATCTAATGTTGTGTCTGTAGGAGATCTCCACAAGAACATGAACTCTCTGGAGTAGAGACAGCAGGGGGAGAAGGCCAGAGAACTGCCATGCAAGGGACCACAGGTTCCCCATGCATATCCTGCCAGTCCAAAAGGGACTCTCCTTCCCATGCCTCTGCTTGTGAGGGTTCTTTGTTACAGACACACTTGGGTGACAGTAATCTTCCTCAAGTCATCCCTCCATTATGTCTCCAGACTCAGAATTCATTTGTTCCTTGTGAGAGAGCATTTGTAGTGTCAGCTCTCCTCCACTCAGTGGAAGCATTTTTTAGAACTGGATTCCACCTTCTCCATTGTTCAGACCATCGAATGTCTCTTATCTGAAGCCCTTTAGTGTGGCCAAGCTGGCCAAGCCCCAGACAGGGCAGAAACAATGCCATGGCAGTCAGTAGCTTCTGCATCATTTGGCCACCCAGCTCCTGTCCTGGATGCCGACTCAACACAAAGCCCATAATCCAGGACGGTTCCAACAGCAGCTCCAGGGCAATGGACAGAGGTGTGATAAAGAAGAAACAGTTTGAGAAAAATATTGTTACATGTGATTTGTTCTCTGAGTATTTCATCATGATCATCATGAGCCCACACATTCTGTTGAAAAGAAATTACATGAAAACTGATTTTTCCATTTTCTTATGTGAACAATGAAAATAAAACTTTGGTACTCAGGCATATTGATAAGGGTCTGATGTGCCATCTCCCATGTTTCAGTGCTCTTGAAGGGTTGTATCTCCAGGAAGATTAGAGGCTGATACAGTCTTCTCATTTGAACTACTGTCTTAAAACATGTATGGCTTGTAGGCACCACCAAATAAATGTTCTGTTCAAATAATAGATGTTTGAAATCATTCTGTACTTAGGCCCATTTTAAGCCTATACACACTAGGTTGGTTCAGCATGCTGTACTGTCTTGGAAGTGGATACAGGAGGATCAGGACGTGACTACACAACCCCTCCAAAGTCTGCCTGGGTTAGAGTAGACTCTGCCTCAAAATGTACAAGAATCCGGTGCATCTAGGTGTTCAAATGAGAAGAAAAATCACACAATGTTGATGTTAACAAAGCCTAGCTACTTAAGTGCTAGGGTCCCAGACTTGTCATCCCATCTACTTGGGCCACTGAACTATCCAACTGAAAGTTAAAGACAACACTGTAGAGTGTCTTTGAGTTCACCCAGAGATAGCTGATGAGAAATTTATATGAATATATACTTCTTTCCATTTTTACTAAGAACCGCTCTGTGATTCTATCCCCAGTATTGAGGAGAGAAAACACCAAAGATTAATTTATATGAGGATGTCATGGTTACTGGTATATTTCTGGTTTGTGTAGAGATGGTCATTCAGGCCTCAAACTTTATCGCATGACTTCACGTTAAGCCTCACAAACACAACTAGTTCAAGTTGATTATTTTAACTTCTAATATTACACTTTGTTGCTGGGCAGTGGTGGAGAATGCCATTAATTCCACCACTCTGAGGTATCTGTCAGTTTGAGACCAGCCTGGTCTAAAAATGCTAGTTCCAGGACAACCTCCAAAGCCACAGAGACACCTTGTCTTGAGCATCCCCTCAAAAAGTTACATTTTATGTCTTGTGTATGTTGCTGATTCATAAATTTAAGAAAGTGGTCAAATTGCAGATTTATTTTTCCTATAAATGACTTTACTCAGTCAGTCATTTTGTGATAGACAGCAAAGTACTCTCTTTTGACTAAAATATTTTATGCCTTATATTTTAATCCCCTTTGCATAGGTTCTGTTTTAATTGAAAGACTCAAAATGCAAGAATACTATAACCTTTGTTCAACTCTTCAACCGTTGACTTCATAACACTTTCCAGAACAGCTGTAGATACTCTTCCCGAGTATACACAAGGAATTTGGACTCCATT